>NC_139516.1:108617018-108865819 GCF_947247035.1 Vipera ursinii | reverse complement strand
GTATATAAATGTAATAAAATAAATAATAAATAAATAAACTGCCAGCCTCTGGGCTGGTTCCATCATGCAGAGGCCACGCCTACCCCAGCTCTGCAATGCAAAAAAAGTTGCAATGTCACGTGACAGGGCAACTTTGACACCCGTGGACTACAGGTTCCCAGGAAGGAGGGAGTACCTTCTTAGAAAGGGACGAGACAAGAGCCAACACAATCGGATCTGGATCATGAGAAGAGGAAGGGATTTAGGATAGCCACTCTCTAGAATCTCTCAGGATATATACTTTAGATTAGAGTAGTGTAAGTTTACTCTGGCAACATTCTGTCTATGTGGTATGAGTAAATAAGAAACTGAACTTTGACTGGATTTTTTTACATCATTCTTAGGCTGAACCTGACAATCTCCTCCCAGGCAAAAGCTGGGGGAAAACCCTCATTTTTCAGGCAAATAAGATAACCTCTTGGAACTATATACTAGGTCAATAGATCTTATTGACAGTAAAGTTCAACAGTGTGCTGGAAGTGTAATCAGAACAAAACCATTTTTATTGCAAGATCTGCAACTTGAATGTGGCAGAGGACTGTCTAATGTTTAAACTGCTGTCTATTTAATTTAGTAAAGTTTTTGTTTAATAAAGTTCTTACGTTTATAGATTCTACTTCTTGAGCAAGAATTCTAAGTTGGAAACTTAGAAATCCACTCAATCAGAAATGATCCCATTCATTTTTCTCTTTTTCTTCATGGTTTCTTCTCCTTCTCTTTTTCCTTTTTTTATGGTTCATTGCACAGTCAGGCAGATGTTCAAACTGGATTTGGCATGTTATCCACCTATTGAATTCTTTCCATGTTGGTGTTGACATTCAATAGTATTGATAGTATTGTTGCAGGATGTAAGCTGTTCTGAGTAAAGCTATCTTTTGCAATTGACTGATGGTGATTTTTCAATGCCTCGTTATTGGTAACAACGCATTGTGCTTTCTTTAGCCACAGTTGTTTTGCTTTTGTTTGCAGGCTCTTGTATTTTGTGATTTTTCCCCCCATTTCTTTTTCTTCTATTTTGCTGTCTCCAGGTATTGCTGCGTCCACTGTCCATGCTTTTTGGCTTTCTTATTGAAAAATGGTTAAGTCTGGGTATAATATGGCTATTTAAATTCTAAAGTCCCAGAGCACTTTAGCTTCTTCATTTTCTATGACTTACTTTATTTTATGATCCCACCAATTCTTACTTGCAGGCAAATGGTATTTCTTGCAGATCTTCCAATGCACCATTGTTGCTACTTTGTCATGCTGTTGTTTGTAATCAGTCTGTGCGATCTTCTTGCAGCAGCTAACCAGGAAGTCCATTATTTCTTCAACTTCTTTCAAAGATGGCACTTTCTCTCTATTACTGTCTTCTTAATTCTGACTTTGTATCCATTTGTTCTTAAGCCTTGACCTAGTGCAGCCAGAATTAGCCTGTTTGTCTCTTTCTTCAACTTCCCTGCTCTTAGCCATTGCCAGGTCCTGTTACTATCTGCTATTTTTTTTAATGTACTGAACATGTAATTCTTTGTCTTCCCATGTCTCTTTGATTCTTCATTTGGTCTTTCTTGTAGGCAACTTTGGCCTCTCTAGTATTCAGTAAGCCTTCCTGCTGCTATACTAGCTTCAGTGCATCTTCTTCACTGTCCTTCAGGTATTCTACCAATGCCCTTTTTTTGTCTGATGTACTTGCAACATTCCATGCCCACCTATTTTCCTTGGTAAGTAGAGTCTGTCAACATCACTGTGAGAATGAAGGGCATGATTTATTGTCATTATTTTCTGGTCTTTCTATCAAGGGATTTTAGGCCTGCTTGAGTCCAGTACATATCACAGCTTGAGTCCAGTACATATCACAGCTGTGTATCTAATGACTGGAATTGCCCAGGTGTTAATTGCCTTGATGGTAAAGTACACTGATTTGGGGCTTTTAAGATCTTCACTCTCTTGATATATTCACTTCTGACTTTTTTCTTGACTTCAATGTGCTTGATGTTGTCAGCTTGAAGGATGCCCAGGTATTTGTAAAATAAAATAAAGCTTTTACTTTTGGGGGAGCTCTTTACAACCTTTGCTGCCTGTCCACCATCTTGGCTCCCCCCCAGGTATTTGTAGTGATTGTCTTCATTATATTTTTTATTTTATTTCCATAGGGCATCCTTTATTCCTTCAGTTTTCACTATTTTCCCCTGTTCATTGTGCACATGGCACATTTGTTCAATTGTCAGCATTGAGCAATGATGGTGTTTTTCCATATAGCTTCAGATCATCCATTAAAGGAAGTGAGATAATCTTGCAGATGTTTTTCATATTTGAGAGCCATGGTCTGAGTTATTCAGTACCATTGATAGAGGAACCACTGCAATGACAAGCAATAGTGGTGATAGTGAATCTCCTTGAAAGATTCCTCTCTTGATATTAAGCTCTCTCAATTCATCATCATTGACCAGCACCTAAGTCTTCCATTGTAGTATCAGTCTTTGCATAAAGCTTCTGATGTTTCATTTGACTCCTTCTAGGCACTTGATTATCCAGTCATGTGCCAGGGAGTTGAATGCCTTCTTGTAGTCAATCCACGTTGCATTCAAGTTGGTCATCCTTCTCTTGTAGTTTTTCAAAATCATCTTGTCAGTTAGGAGCTGGTCGTTTGTTCCTTGGCTTTTTGGGCTGTTTCATTTCTGCTTAGATATTAAAGAGCTTGTTTTCAACTAAATGCTGCTGAACTGCATCAGTTACCACACCAGTTAACAATATGAAAGTTGTTGGTGAACAGGTAAATTGGTCTATTGTTGTCTGGGTGCCCTTTGCTAGATTTTTCATTATCAGATAGATTTTGCCAGATGTGAAACCACTCTTCAGTTTTACCTCCTTCCAGTGTGTTATTAAATGCTTCACAATGAGTGGATGTAGACCAGTCAGATGTTTCAGCCCAAAACCAGCTGTTCTTCTTCACCTGGTGCTGACCAATTCCTGATAATTCCTTGCACTTTTGTCCACTTTTGTCCACTGCTATTATTACAAATTTTTTCATTTCAGTTTCTTTTTTACTTATATGTCTCCTTTAGCCAAGCTGCATTCTTGTTGTATTTCTTTAGGTTGACCCATATCTGTGCCCAGAATGGCACCGTTTCTTCCTTGTTAGGTATTGATTGATTTGCCATTGATGGATTGCTAGAAACATTTCTGAATTAATTAAAACTGGAGATTCTACCATATAATAATTTGTTATTTAAGCCTCCTATCTGCTGACCCTCTTGGCTATGGCTGTTATTTGCTGCTATATTATTTCCAGTGCTTCCCTTAATCTTCCTTGTTTTATTACTATCAACTTTATTTCTATATTATTATAACTTTGGGCATGTCCAGGTCAAAATTATCTCCCCAAAACACTAAGAATTCTTTTGATAACTTATTACAGTACATAGGACAGCCTGAATCTTTTTGCTAGCTACAGGTAGTCCTCAACTTACAACCACAATTGAAACTGGAATTTTGGTCAGTAAGTGAGACATCACATGACTGCAGCGCTTAGCAGTCACAAGCCTGGCACTCCTGGTGCCATCATTAATGGAGAATCACAGGTTGTTAAGCAGGGAGCCACAAATGAGTGGGGAGGTGCCACAGGAGGATGGGGAAGGCTCGGGGGGGCGGCGGGGCAGCATAGGCTGTGCCTGAATTGGGAGAGAGCTGCAGGACAGCACAAAACTGCAACTGCTCTGGGAAGCCTCAGGCACCTCACCTGACCCAGCAGCACTTACGACTGTCGATAATAAGGTCTGATAATAAATTTCCTTTTCATTTTGCTATAAGGGCTTAGGCTGTTTCTGTAGTGAACTGTCCTCCATTGTGCTGCAGAAGTAGAATATTAGTGCTCAAACCAGATTATTTAAGCCTGAAAATGGCTGTGCAGTTTGGACAGGTTTATAATGTGCTGCTATAAAACCAAGGTAGGCCAAGTCATTTATACACTTTATAAATGCTTCTTCCAGCATGTCCATTTGTCACAGAAGATAGTATTCAATTCAATTCAGTTTCAAACTGGTGGGTATCCAAATTTGGTCAGTAGCAAATTCCTAATTTTCAGTGCCACATTTTCTTTCGCTTACACAGATTGAAAAGAAGAGTCTAAAGTTAAGTGGATTAAGGAAAAAAAAGTGCGGTTCCTTGCTATAAAAAAATTGTTGGCCTCCAGGATAAAGCCCAGTTCCTATCCCTATCTTTCTAAAACCCAAATTTATTTGAGATGATAGCCAGATTTTCTTTCCAAGACTGAGAAGAAACTGCTAGAGACTTCTATATTTAAGATGCATCTTTGTTTAGAGTTCTCAGCTCCACAGGTAGAATGGAAAATTGCCCAAATGTAAGTGTGCCACATTACTGCCAAATATATTTTGTGGTGAAAATGAGGAAGAAACCTTTTTCTTTTATGTGATACTGTATTTACTCTCTGGAATACTGTATGCTGCCTTGTGCTACTATTAAGAGGCTATAATGATATATTATGCCTGGGATAAAAAAATGAAACAAATGTATGGGAAAAAGCATTACATGTTTTTAGAGCCAGAGTTATTAAGGGATAAATATATTTCCTTTTTATATGTTTTCTGATCTGAAATTAACCTCTTGAGAGGAAATAATTGTAGAATATTCCTCCTCCTCCTCAATTATGTTAAAACATTTGTAGCACAGTATATCATCCCTGTTAGATGAGATTTAGATCTCACTACAATAGCAAACTCAAGTGATCTAATGCAGGGCTTTTCAACCTTTTCACCCATTGTACCACTTTTAGGATATGGCAACATCCGAGTACCACCAGTCGCCTAGCAAAGTGTCAAAAACTTGATGACCAAAAAAAAAAAGGAAAAAAGTGATAAAGTACAGAGCCCTCGACTTACAACAGTTCGCTTAGTGACTGTTCGAAGTTACAATGGTACTGAAAAAGTGCCCCCTAAGCCACAGCCGAGCAAGACACCTGCCTGCCCACCCGGCGGCGCCCTTCCTCCTGTCCAAGGTTTTCATTGTTGTGAGCATTTCTGTTGAGGATTGGCAGCGGGGGTGGTGTGGTGGTGGTGGGTTGTTTGGTTTTTATTCCCCCCCATCTGCTGGGTGGTTGCAGCAGGTTTTGGTCACTTCACATGACCCTGGGACACTGTGACCATCATAAATATGAATCAGTTGCCAAGCATCTGAATGTAAATCACAAGACCCTGGAGATGCTGCAACATTCCAGCTGATGGGCGCTTCTTCTGGGCTCAGCAGACACCCAGGATCAGTGCTTCTTTCCAGCTGATTGGTGCTTCTTCTGGGCTCAGCAGAAGTGCCAGGATCAGCGCCGAGCTCCAGGTGGATCCTGGCGCTGATCCTGGCGCTTCCTCTGAGCCCTGAGAGCCCTACAGCTCCAGCTGTCTCTCGCTCAGGCTTGTGCGGTGCTGCCACCAGTTCAGCTTATTCCCCTCCCCCACTACCACTTTTCTAGGATGGTCGCGTACCACCTGCCAGGTGTCAATGTACCACAGGTGGTACCCGTACCGCTGGTTGAAAAGCCCTGATCTAATGCAACTTTTAGATAACAGATTTTAAAAAAAGTTGTGCATTGTATATCTGTGTCGTCTGCATTTTTGGAAAGAATACTAGTTTGGGAGAGGAAATAAATTAGGCATAAATTGGAAAGTAAAATTGTGCAAGTGTATTCAATTGCCTCCTTTAAGGGGTTTTCCTTGCCAGCAAACAGTACAGTCAAGGTTCTGACTTAACGTCTTAAACTCTTTCCTTGGCTCTGTTCAGGAAAGTCTTGGCTCTTGAGGCAGTCACGTTCTGCACCACACACTTTTTTCACTCGTAGTTGCAATTTTGTTCTCCCTCTGATCCCGTTTCATCCCTACCAGTGGAGACAGTTTCCTTGTTTTTGTTTTCAACAGAGCCTATTTGGGAATTTCTTGGGATGGATCATATGTAGGAGTTGGAAATATTCCACTCTGGCAAGAGTTGACAATGGCAAAACACCTTTTAAAGCAAAATCTATGCAGAGGCAATGGAAAGAGTAGCTTGCCAAGTCTCCCTTATGTGCATTTCATGTAAAAATAAAAATAATTAATATAGAACATTTGTTTAAAAGTAGCTTGCCGGTTGAGTGTCTCTTTCCCAAGCATAGGCTGTGGACAACCTGATTTGAGTCTACTCAAGGCACGGCTTTTTGAAGACATTTGCAGTGAAAGTTTAAAACTCAGCAGGCAAAATGTGTTGTTCTGTGCAGTAGTTATACCAATTTTTTGTGCCTTCAAGTCAGTTTTTGACTCCTGATGACCGCTTGATCTGGTCCCTGCAGTTTCCCTGGCAAGATTTTTGACCAGTTTCCTAAGGCTGGGTGAGAGTGACTGGCCCAAGGTCATCCAGCTGGCTTTGTTGTAAGGCAGGACTAGAACTCACAGTCTTCCAGTTTCTATGCCGGTGCCTTAATCACAACACCAAACTGGCTAGCTTGCCTAATGCTGAAGCTTTGTGTTAGCTGCCGCTTACACGATCTGGTCTTCCCTAATGCTGGTCACATCATACACGTAGTCCTTGACTTACGACCACAGTTGAGCCCAAAATGTATGTTGCTAGGTGAGTTTTGCCCTTTTCCCACCTTTCTTGCCACAGTCTTAAGTGAATGACTGCAGTTGTTAAGTTAGTAACAACTTTTCAGTACCGTTGTAACTTTGAATGGTCACTAAATGATCTGTTGTAAGTCAAGGACTACCTGTACTGTACCCAAGATAACCTGTATACTGCAGAAGACAGAATGCTGAGGAAACCTGGAGCAGCCCTGAACAGCTATGGAGTGTAGTAGCTTATTTTGCACTAGGGAATTTCATTCTAACTTACCTCATAGGGTTTTTATGGAAATGAAAAAAGAACTCTCTGAGAACAAATCATAATATAATGAACAATACAATACAATACTTTATACAAATCATAGCCCAGTGTGTATATATATAATTTATGTGAGCAGGAAACTTTTGTGCGGGAGAACATTTGTAGTTTTTGCTTATGATCCGGGAAAAATACAGTCCTAAATCCATAGATTAACTTGCTGCAAGATTTCTGCCAAAAAGTCTTTCAAATGGTTGACTGGACAGAATGACATTTTCTTAAACCTTCCCATGGAAGTTAATTTGTGTTTTCCCCCCCATGTGGAACAATTATTGCTTTGTGCCTAGAAATCAGGAAGTAATTAGTACCTAAGCCAGCATTCTTCTGTCTTTTCATTCTTCATTGTGTTGGATTGTAGGTTCCATATTTCCCAACCAATGTCATACAAAATTACAATAAGGGGTGTAGTAGTCGACAAGGGAAGACCAAGACCTGAAGAAAAAGGTTAGCTTAGGTCTTTCTTACAGAGTCCTTCCACGTGGTGAGTGTGGAAGTTGCAAATGTTCCATAAAAGCATAACTTGTAAAGTTCTATATTTTATAATCAAATAAATGCCTTGGTTAGATCTTTTCTTCCCCGTCTTCTGTTTCTTGTGTGGAACTACAGGCTATGGAGTGACAGGAAGCTATTGGATCAAGATAGGGGAAATAAAATGAATGGTCCATGGTAGATCCCAACATTTGCCTTGATCTTTAAATGGAAAGAATTAAGCTGTTTTCATTCAGTGTTTCACTGGTTCTTTGTCCCTCTTCCTTAGGGACTTTTAACTTATGGTTTCCAGAATTTGCAAACCTGAAACAGGTCCATAACCCTCTAGAAAAATCAAAGGTTCAAAGGGGATCGGAGGGGTACCCACTCAGTGCATATAAACATAGAACATGTTAAAGATCCCGCCCTAACAGTAGGAAGTAGAATAGAATAGAACTCTTATCTTGACTAGTCTCCCTTGCCCTCCCTTCCCCAACTACAAGGCACAGAGCAGAACGGCTACTCTATAAATTGTGTTCTCCTGATTTCCCTCCTACCCATTCTCTTCCTTTCTCTGCTTATTTCTTCAGCTCATATAGTTAGTCCTCGACTTATGATCACAATTGCACCCAAAATGCATGTTGCTAAGTGAGACATTTGTTAAGTGAGCTTTGCCCCATTTTACAACCTTTCTTGACACAGTTGTTAAGTGATTCACCACAATTGTTAAATTAGCAACAGTTGTTAAATGAATCCAGCTTCCCCATTCATTTCGCAAAATATGATCACATGACCCAGGGAAACTGCAGCTGTCATAAATATGAGTCAGTTGCCAAGTGACATATTTGATCATGTGACCATGGGGATGCTGCAACAGTCGTGAATGTGAAAAATGGTCATAAATCATTTTTTCCAGTGCTGTTGTAAATTCAGATGGTCACTAAATGAATGGTTGTAAATTGAGGACTCCCAGTATGCTGCTTCATTTCTAAAGACACAGAGCAGTTTTGTACTCTTATTTCTAGAAAAAACACTTGACATGTCAGGAAGCAAATGTAATCCTTTTAACCAGGAGAAGTTTTAACAGTATTCTGATTACTGAAATTTTGCATATGGGGAAGAGGAGATGAAAGGATTTTGCTAAGATCCTGCTGAATCAGCGGCAAAATGGAAAAAAAGGAATGTGTTGTGTAGAAAATAGTTATTGGCTGCTTTTGGATCTATGGGAAGAGATAACTGTATCCTTTGTCACATTCCGTATGTTGATCTTGGGGATTAATCTCATAGTCCAACTTTCCTCAACCGGGTGGTTTTTAGATAATTTTGGACTATTCATAATCAGCACTCTGAGGCATCTTTGCGACTATATTCCTGTCTTCTCACTGTCATTCCCATCCTTCTTATTATGAAAAAAAAACGTGACAATGGCCTTTTGGGAGAAGAACACATGCTTGGTTTTCTGATTAAATATTTCTGAAACAGCAAAACGGCTTTTCAGGTAAATTCGGATCAAGCTAAAAGCTACAACTAGCAGGTTGATTTGAATTTAGGCAATGCAGTTTACAAAGTTCAGATCGTGTGATGAAAATACATCATTTTAAGTTGAAATATGATCCCTAGACTTTGTCTTACATGGCTTAAACAGAAGGCCTTTTATCACATGCCTGGTGTTAATCAGTTTCAGTTCATCTGAAAAAAATAACACGTGGCTCCAGTAACATTCATAAACAGCCACGATGACATCAAAATGGACCATATGCATCATGACTTCATCATGCAAATAAGAAGAGCTGATGTTGAGTCCCTTGATTTATGTGGTAATGGATGCATAGTTGTTATTTCCTTAGCCTCCCACACCCTTGTTGAATGCCATGTTTGGTTTCCATAACAATATATCTCCTCCCTTTTTCCTTTGCGAAGTGGCCCTTTTCTTTCCCTCCTTACCACAGTATTTCGTGGAAAGCCTAGTGTGTCCCTGCTGTTTGTGACTTGGAGCATATCAAAAACCTCTGAGTACACTGAGGTACAACTCCCTAGCTAGGAGTTGAAAATGATTTGATGGCACTTTTATTGCTGGACTTAATGGAATGAGTAGGAGTGATTGTAAATAGGTGGTCCCTAAAATAACCCTGCCGTGAAGGGCCTTATAGGTCAATAAATCAGGCTTGGTGATAGAATCTTGCTTTTAATCTATTGCAAATGGCCAACAATGTTGGGGCCAATCTAATGTTTGTGAGAATGATGTGTCTTCCAAACAGCAGGCCCCATAGCAAAAAAAGCTCTCATTTGGGGTCCTATCAGATGGCATTCCCTAATAGATGGGACCCGGAAAGCGCTTTTAATGCTGGACCTAATGGGATGGGTAGGAGTGATTGTAAAGTGGTGGTCCCTAAGACAACCCAGCCTTGTGTCACGAAGGGCTTTATAAGCTATCTTGAACTGCGCTGGAAGTACACTGGCAAACAATGTCGCTTGTGAAACAGAGATATAATGCAGCTACATTTTGTACCAGCTATAACTTTTTCAACTGGGCAAACCTTTTCCTTTTCTTAAAAGTTTTTATAGCACCTTTCATTTGAGAATCTTTTGGAAATTACATCATGACTAAGTTAGTGGTAATTTCTTAAACAAGGTCCAAATATTTTGTCTAAATTAGAATGGGATTCAAGATGATTTTGGGTCATATAGAGTTTTACAGACTTTACTGCCAAAATACGAATTACTCAATTTGAAAAGCTAGAGTTAATAGTTAATAGCCAGCGATTTTTCTGCTTGTTCTCTTGATGTCAAAAAGGATCAGCAAATCTCACAAATTGGAGAACTATTTCTCTCTCTCTCTCTCTCTCTCTCCCTCCCTCCCTCCATCTCTCTGTCTGTCTCTCTCTCTCTGTGTGTCTCTGTCTCTGTCTCTCTCTCTCTCTCTCCCCTTATGTCTTGGATGTTGCACAGAACAAAAAATTAAGGAACAGCTCCTGGCTATCTGGTTATTTTATAAACACTCAGTTATATGTTTTCACATATTGGAAAAATATGAATTTTTGTTGTCTTCCTCCCTTCTAGACTGGAGACCTGCTGTGATGCTGGGAGCTATTGATTGTGCTGATTTTTCCAATAAGAACATCTGTTATAAATTTGGAATAAAGAGCTATCCCACTGTAAAGGTAAAAATTCTGTTGCTGAGGGTTACAATTCCTGTTCTCTCCAACCAGCATGATTTTGGGAAGTTATAGACCAGGATCCCAGGAACAGTTGATCTAGATCTTTTTGCTCCATTTGGGACCAGCATTAGATTGCTGAGCATAGCAAAGTCTGGTAGAGAGGCATACGGTACCATCTGGTACATTCTGTAAGGAAGTTGGAAGCACTTGTACCTGATGATCTCTCAGGAGGGGCAACTTGCAGTATCCCCAAATTCTCTTTTTGTGTCCTTTAGAAATTTGTGTAGCTGAATTCAGTTGGCAAACTCTTCAGAAGTGCTACATGATTTCTTCCTGGAATTTTTGGTGGGGAAAAAAAAGAGAAAATTTGGCACTATACACTTCGATGATCTCACTAACTTACATGTTGTGACCCGTGCCCACCCTTTTATCTATTGGTTAGTGATTAATTGTACTGTACAGATGTGACTCTTACCACAGCCAGAAACAGACATGGATCCAGATTGCAAGTAGCAGAGGACAATCTAAAGACAGTTCACTGCCTTGCAGTTCATAGGCCAAAATGAATCCCAGATAATAGGGTTAGAGGGTATTCTAGTCATCATTAAAGACTTTATTTATGAGGAATCAAAACTTTGATGAATCTGAGCGATTTTGTCAGTGAAATACTATACAATTAGTTACAATAGCCAAGTGGGAAATTTCTCTCTTGACTTTTCCCTAAAAGAGAATTAGAAACTCTGAACAGGACTAATGGATGACCGTTACTGACTCAATTAGAGAAAAAAGGAGCTTACTTTTGCTTTAGCGAAGACCATGCTTTGTTGGATTTATGTTTTATCTTTCTCTATTGGTACTCCTGATATCATTTTTGGTACTTCATTTCCCAGGGCTCAGCCTTCCAAAAGAGGCACCTTAAGGCTGATCTTATTTAGTATCCAGTTTGCCTCCCATTGCAGTGGCACACCAGACATTGAACTAAACAGCTCACCAGAGATCTGAGAAACTGTTTAAGCTCTCTGGAAAGCATTTGAATCTATTGTGTGCTTGGGAAAGTCTATTAGACTGGGTCCCTTTGCCTCAAGGAGGTTTTAGGTGGTTATACATCACACCTGGAACATTTGGATCTGCTCATAGCAGATCTCTTAATCACTTTGAGATAAAAATGAGGTCTGATATATGCCTACCTAGATGTTGCAACCCTGAAATTAGAGAAACCATTTGTTGCCACAGAACCAGGAACGTCTAGGCTTTGTTAGAGCCAGCCTCCAGCACATCAGGGTTGAAACTACCAGCCCTGAATCCTGCCAGGTAAATACACCTGTAAAATCCCCAGCTTGCCTCCACAGCTGCACTGAACATGCAGAAACTCCTATCCCAGTATCTCAGGAGCAAAGCCCTTGATCCACAGGTAAGGTACCACATCAAAGACACACCTTCTCTGACCTTGGTGCTGATCTTGCCGAAAGACACAAAACTCAGCTGAAGATATTTCAAATAAAGCAACATTGTTGACCTTGGCCAGCCATGTTTCAGGTGCCAGGTCTGCCACCCCTTTCACAAACAGTTTATGGATATAGGTGATTTTTCTGCACTCACAAACTGTTTGTAAAAGGAGTGGCATCTTTGCTGGCACCTTGAAGCCAAGCCTTCAGCAAGCTGGCCATATAGCCTCTAAGGATGAGTGGTTGGGTTGAGATAGCTACCAATTTGAAGTGTAGAAATTTACTGTATAGTGTGGATTTCATGGATTGGACACAACTTGCATTATTAGGTTACTTCCATATTGTTGATTGGTTGGCTGGAGGGAGCCAGTGCATACTTCTGAGATTCATTGTAATTATTGAAAAGAATGCTAATATATAGTAATGGTAGACATCCATGGATTCAAATTTATTTCTTGGCACCAAAGAAGCTGCATCATTGGGTGCCCTTCTGTAAATCTGCTTCTCCTGAGTCAAAGCTTTCCTTTGTTGAAGGTATATGAGATAGTATTACACCTACAGAATGTTGCCCAGGATCCTTGTTGCTGAGGTTTTCACTGTAAAGAAACAGAACAGAATCCTATTGCCTCAATTTTCAGGGGGAAAAGCAAGTAAATTAGGCTTGGAAGGGGGGAAGCTGATAATAATAGACAAAGAGGGTAGTTCACTTTTTAGAATTTATGACCCTGCATCTGAATTAATCCTCACCATGCAGTTATTTAAGAAGAAAAGCAATCTTATCCATCTCCAGGAACTTGCCTCATCTAAACTGAACTTTCTTATTTACATATATAAGTGTTCTTCTTTCCCTTCCTTTCCTGGGTTTACATTCAGGTTTTGTTACACGCTGATGTGGCATTTTCTGCTTCCTTTTCCTTGTATTTTGTTAAATCTCTAAAGCCTGACCTATTACACAAGCTCTTGATTTGTGTACATTTGATCAGGTGGAATGCACACAGCTGGCAGGGCATGTTATAAACCTCTCCAAAAGAGTCAACATAGGAAAGGGAAGGCATATTTGCTTGGTAATTGAGTTCTGTTACTTTGCCTATCCAATGCCACTGGCAGCATAGGGATGGATTTTTCCCACGGAATAATTAGAGACTTAATTTGCAGTTTTATTTCAAATGAGTGATAGATATATTTTGGAGGAGATATAAAAAGGGGCAAAAAAGATAAATATTCACCTTAGCACACACACAAAAAATCACATCCTCATGCTCAGACATGATACCAGCACTGAGGGAATGTAACTGCCTGAGACAATATAGTTTGAAATTTTCTGGGACAATTTTATTGCAAACCAGTTGGAGAAAAGTGTGTGTGTGTGTGTGTGTGTGTGCGCGCGCGTGCTCATGCGCATGCAACAAACAGTTTTAAAGAAAATACTGTGAGAGCATATTAATTTTTTAAAAATGAGGGAAGTAGGAAGGCAAAACGAATAACCTAACAGGACCTGGGTGAAAAGAGAAGCTTTATAGATTCCCTACAAGGTATTCATGTAGATGTGTGCTATGATTAGGAACAGATGGAGAACATAAGAATTAGGGTTTAATGGGGCATAAAAACACCTGAAGAAATAGTATATTTATTGACAACTTTGTCTGGTTTGGGGGCAAATATGACAACAAAGTTAGGAGTTAAGATATCCTTTCTCTGGAGCCTATAGAAAGTTTTTACTGGTTACAATTACTGGTTCAACTGAGCCTAGCAATTTTATATTTCTGGCATAACCTTTTAATATCTGTAACTACATAAACTATTCTTTAATCTGGTATTTTTGCTAATAAATAGATTATTGATTAATTTTTCCCTCTGGCATTTTTTCTCTGTTGATATTAGATTTCGTGTTAATAGTATATGTCCAGAACTTTGGAGGAAAAAAATCTGTTAAATTAGAAACAATTAGGATATTGGAAGTAGTTTA
This sequence comes from Vipera ursinii, assembly GCF_947247035.1. Lineage (NCBI taxonomy): Eukaryota > Metazoa > Chordata > Lepidosauria > Squamata > Viperidae > Vipera > Vipera ursinii. Next base: position 108,851,849 of record NC_139516.1, on the reverse strand, counting down.
CAAAACAAGATACACACACTGTCTCATACTACTTGTACTTTTTAAGATCTCAAAGAACTTTCTGTTCTATATTAGAAAAATGTGGAAACCCCACAGGTACAGCATATACATCAGAGTGTTTGAATCAATTAGCAGTTTCCTGAGCAACACATAACCCATAAAACAAATGTAGCTAACAAGTTGGAAACCAGTGGAGCTCCTGGTAAGTCTTCTATAATAGGTCTATAGCTGTTTTATTTATTTATTTTATTAAAGCTACATTATTTTTCTTGAGGATGCTTTTCCAGTTCTGTCATTACATCCTCCCTATTCAATGACCAGCATTCTTTAGTTGCTTATCTGCAACTGAAAATGGGGTATTTTTTCTGGATTTGTGGGGAAATTCCCTACTTGGCAAGGAGGAGGAATCAAATGGCGAGTAATCCTAGAACTGTTGCACAGTCACGAGAGATCCAGGACTCCACCCACCACCCACCCCAGCTTCATGGAACCTTATTTATCTGTTCCCAGAGGAAGACAAACAGTCTGGGGAGATTCCTGTATAATAGGTAGAATTCCTTGAACTTGAACTCTTCATATGTTGATTGTCACTTGGGCCTGACAGGATCCCAGAACAAAATGCAGTAGAATTGAAAGAAGCATTTTAATTTTAATTTATTTTTAAAATAACAATTCACAGGGATTTTTAAATCAAGGTATAATATACACAATGATTTAACAAAAGGACAGTTTTGAACAGAAAGATATGGATATATTGATAGATTGATAATGTGCCATCAGGTTGGTATTGATTTTTAGTGACAATATAGGAAGATTTTCTTCATAATGATCTGTTCCTAACCTAGTTTTTTCAGATCTTCCAAAAGTGAACAGAGAGGGAAGATATCAACAAAAAACAGCCTTGGTAATTTTTCCCTGTCTCAATCTATATACTTCTCTCCAGCTTGTAGGCTGATGAGTGAGAACTTCAGATTACAACTGGGCAATTGTGTTGCTTAATATACTACAAAAAAAAGTTTAAAAGCAGAATCTGACAACCTGGTTTATTTCTTTCCAGTTTTTCAAGACGTTCTCCCAGAAACCTGAGGATGGCATAAAATTCAACAGTATGTACCATATGCAGAATTCTTGTCAGTAAAGTGGCAACTAAATAGTCTCTTTCTATACCCCAAGGAAAGTCATGCTTATCAAAGAGAGAAATGATCCACCATGTAATATGACTGTTCTTGTAATGCAGTTTTTTTGAGACATCTCATTCCTTTTCCACACTTCTGTTACATATTTCATTTGGGCAAGGACTGAAAGATATTTCTGTCCTTCTTAGATCAGCAGACTGGGACTTCCATTTTGAGATGCCAAAATTCTGCATCCAAATAAATAATATGGGTTATGGGTAAATCAGAACCTGATTAACCTATTTAGAAAAGAACATATGGATTGACTTTCTCTTGTGTATTAAGGTTAAAATCTACAGGCTTAACATTCTTCAGAATAACACATGCTTTCTTTTTGTTCTGAACAAAATTAAACTATAACCAGTTGTGGTTGGGTTTTACATTTCCAGATAAACCATGCGAATGCTGCCTTATTTTAGCAGCTTTCTGTCTCTAGGGATAACCAAAAAGTATTTCTCTTTGAAGAAACGTAAGAATCTGTAACAAAGAATTCTCAGCATATTCATTAGGCTGCAATATGGACATGCCATAGTGTGTGTGTGTGTGTGTGTGTGTGCGTGGGGGGGGGCATCATAGAATCAAAAGCTCCAGAAGAAGAAGCAAAATCTAAAAGCAAAGTAGAAAGTGCTAATCCATTGCTGCATGAAGATTGCCTGCTGCAGCCCAAAGACCAGCATCTAAGTTCATCTCTTCATGAACTCTAATAGATGCTGTTGATTGCTTCTTGAACTACAGGAGGACTAAACAATTATTCTTCCTTTATTGGTGGTACTTGTTAGACAACATTTTTGAAGTTCTTAGTCAAGAGAATTACTCAGACTCTCTGTAGAGGGAATCCCTCTTCAGGAAGTACTGTACTCTGGGATGAGCCATGTAAGAACTAAGTTGGGAGGGGCTCCTTGGCAGAAGAGTTATGTTTGAGTGGCTAGTCTCAGTTTCTCATGTTTACTTTTGTCCCTCAATTCTCAACTGAAAATTGAACTTTAGGGGGATACAGCAGGCATAGAGAGATAAATAAGCTACTGCAAACCTATTGGTGACTGGAACTTATCTTCCTCTAAGCAGCAGTTCAGGGAGGAAAAACCAGCTCAGTTCCTCTTGTTCCATATTTAGAGATTTGACGTTGAAAAATCTATAAAGGTTATTTTCGTGATGTGATCATTTCCTGTGTACTCTCTACATGGATACAAATGATAGACTAATCAGGGGAAAAAAAGAATCCTTTTACTTAAGCAGTTGGAAAGCATGTGTTGGCAACAGTCCCCAGTAATCAGATGGTAGAAGCTGCTGGGACTTTGCCCATGCATGATATCTTCTGGGGTAACTTGAATTATCTTGAGTTACCTTGACTTAGTCATACTGGTTGACTGGGATTTCACAATGGTATGCTTTCTTTCCTCTACAGATAATGAAAAAAACATTGAGTCTCTAAGAGGGACCATAATCACTTTAATGGAGAGTCATGAAGATAAGTGGCCTTCTGCCAGCCCACCTCTGCGGCCAACAAGGTAATTTGAAAAGAGATTGCAAGACAAACTATTCCTTTTAAGCATCAGTATGCATGCTAGACGTTTTTCCTTCAACCCAACAGAATATGTAAAAGGGCTTTGGGTTCTGAAACCTGAGCATTTACATTGCATTAGATATTTGAAGTGCTTCATTACAACAATCTTATATCGTAGGATAGTGTTGTCCTATACAATTAGCAAACTGAAGGTATCAGATCCCTGTACCAAAGGAGATCTAAAATCATTTATGAGAAGGATAACAGAGAAATGGAAAAGAAAGTAGAGACTATAGTGAATCAATGTGAACAGATAAATCTGGTTTGTGATTTGTACTGCTGAGTGTGTATTACTTATATATGTATGTGTGATTGATACACACACACACACATCTTCCATGTTGAAAAATCATCATGGAGAATTTGCCCATGCCAGCAAACCATTTTAGAAAGTCACTTGACAGTGGGATGGATGACATAAAAGTTTAATAAATAAATAAAACAGAACATTAAAAAATGAGAACAATGTATATATTTAATTAAAATCAGCTTGTACTGTGCTGCATGGATTGAACGTACATTATTAATTATTTATGTGATTGTTGATCTTGATACAATAATTAATTTCTAACGATTGTAGAAAAATGTTTTAAAAATAGCTGTTATTTTTGTTTTCTGGAAGGTTTCTAATATTTTTATGTTGACTAGGTTTTTGAATAGTAATAGAAGATGATGTTACATCACAGTTATTATCAAGTCAGGAGGCTACATGAATTGATGGAATATTTATAGAACTATTGCAAATATTTTAACCAAATTGCAAGATTTTAACCAAGTTAAGGGAGCAAATGTGGACATAGTGGTTACCAGATTGAAGAGATCAATCTACGTATTGAGACCAAAGAAAGGAGACTTAATAGAGTCTGTGATCTACCACACAATAGCCTTAATTTCACATGCTAGCAAAATAGAATCGTCCAATGCAGATTAGAGCCCTAAATGGAAAGGGATGCGTCAGATGTTTAAGGTGATTTTAGAAAAGCCTAAGAAGCCCAAGACATTTTTGCTGATGCAGGCTGGATAATTGAGAAAGTCAAAGAATTCCCCAAAGAGGTCAATATGTTTTTCGCTGATTACCAAAATGCCTTTGATTGTGCCAACCCAGATTCTTCTCCGCCTTGTGAAAGAATACTGTAGGAAGAATATTCTAACGTTGCTTGTCTTACAAAAGAGATTATGTCTTACTTCTGTAATCCAAGTTATAATTGCCTTTGATAAAATCTTTATTCAGCTTGATTTGCCTGATTCTAAATGACTCTGGGTGGCTAGCAATACATGAAACAGTATAAAAAGAATATCACGGAAACAACAGACCGTAAAACCAGGCTCCAAGGGAAAAAAGGAAGAGCAAATGGCAAACCCCAAACCATCTTATCAGTGTCTAATATCCAGGAAAGGAGGCACCAGCCTCCTTGAGAGAACAGCCGTGGTCCCATAAAATAAAGCAAGGGTCCCTTAACTAGGAGAGCCTTGTCAACAATGGGCAGTCAGCTGCCCCTCTTTATCTGGTTAATCAATTAGTTATATAGACCCACAGATGCAGGGTTATAAATTCTAAAAAGAGAACTACCATCTTTGTCTATTAATATCAGCCTCCTCCCTTCTGTGGCCTACCCGAATGTCATGTTTGTTTGTGCCGAAGTGTATAACTTAGTTTTCCTCAGACTTGCACCTCCCCCCAGATAAGTTGAATTAAGATTTCCATCTTTCCCAACCAATAAGTTCTTAAATTAATTTTGTATTTCACCATGAGGGATGATTTCCACATTGTTGTTGAGTCCCAGAAATGAAGAAAACAGCAGGTTTCTTTTCAAAGATTCTGCAATTTTATCCTTCTCTGACAATTAACAGTTTAATTATATTTGTTTATTTCTAGTTTTATTTTGTGGAGAGAAATATCCATTCATAATACGTTCATATTCTCTTGTAAGGAATTGAGTGATTAGCAGAACTGACATTTCATTATTTGGTGTTGTATGTTTTGCAGATAACCATCAGCTCACAAATTTAGAATATTACATATGATTCATTTTATAAAGTTTATAAACAGTGACTCAGTAAATGATGCGTAGTTGTTAAACATTAAAAGACAAGTTATAGCTTATAGTATTTGAATAATATAGTGTTGTAACAAGTGCTCATTTAATGAATCATTGTCTATAAATCATCTTGAGACTTCTACATACCTATCAGATTTCTTAATATATTATAATATATTATTTCTTAATAATAAAGTAGAGTTTGAGTATTTCTTGTGGTTTTCTGTTTCTTGACCTATTCTATCTTGAAGACCTGACAACACACTGGACAATCAAACCTATTGATTTTTCATTTAAAAAATGTTTATGCATTAGAGCTGATAGTTCACTTGGAATGTGTGATGAGGCTTTTTCTTACCTTGGTGGACAAGGATTAGAAGAATGCAAATACGTTGAAGTGATCAAGAAAACCTTGGACAGACATCTTAGTAAAATCTGACATTTTTTGCTTGGTAAAGGTTTGACATAAAAATGTATTAAAAATGTGACTGTAAGGCTCCTGTAAGGAAGCAAGCCTAGAATGACTTGAATTGGATACCTAGACATGGGAGACATACCAGATTGGAGTTTAGCTGGCTGTGGGTTATTTATTTATTTATTTATAGAAAGAGTACAGAAAAAAGCAACAAAGATGATTAGGGTACTGGAGGCTAAAACATATAAGGAACGGTTGCTGGAATTGGGTATGTCTAGTTTAATGAAGAGAAGGGTGAGGGGTGACATAATAGCAGTGTTCGAATATCTCAGGGGATGCCACAAAGAAGAGGGAGTCAAGCTATTATCCAAAATACCTGAAGGCAGGACAAGAAGCAACGAATGAAAACTAACCAGAGAGAGAAGGAACCTAGAACTAAGGAGAAACTTCCTGACAGTTAGAACAATTAACCAGTGGAACAACCTGCCTCCACAAGCTGTGAATGCTCCAACACTGGAGGTTTTTAAGAGACTGGACATCCATTTGTCTGAAATGGTATAGTGTTTCGTCCCTGAGCAGGGGGTTGGAGAAATGACCTCCAAGGTCCCTTCCGACTTTATTATTATCTTTGCCTTGCTTTTTCTCTGATTCTGGAATTAGGGATAATTTTTTTTAAAAAAACTCAAAACAATTATTCATAATTATGTAAAACTGATTAAGTATGAAAAAGCATTCTTTCTTCTGTTCTCTTGGAAAACATTACAGGTAGTCCACTACTTATGGCTACAATTGAAACTGAAATTTTGTTCGCTGGGAAGATTTGCAAATTGTGATCCCGTGACCACAAAACACTTCAACTGTGAAAAAAAATCAAGCCGGTTGCCAAGTGCCTGAATTGTGATCAGATGACTTGCAGGGGTGATGCAGGACAGGAAAGCCAGAGACCATGAGTTCAATTCCCGTTTTAGTCAGCTGGATGTCGCTTTGGGCCTGTCATTCTGTCTCAGCCCAACCCACCTCACAGGGTGGCTGTTGTGGGGAAAATAGAAAGAAGGTGTATTGGATGTATTCATCACCTTGACTTATTTCTAAACTAATAAAAGGCAGGATGCAAACAAATAAAAGCAAGCCAAAGCAAATGTCAAACTATCATTAAATCAATCACTACCTTGTCAAAAGAAGGAAAAAAGAAAAGAAAAGGGTCCTAATTACCAGAGGAAGGATCTTTAGAAACAGTGATTTCTCCAGACACATGAAGTGCTTTCTTCCTTGCTGTTCATTTTTTAAAAAAAATCCACCAGAAATAATACCCTATCTTGGTTCTCTGCCCCAACTCCATAACATACAGTACATCTCACCTATTTCAGGACATGTTGGTTTTGCATTTCAATGTAAAAATAATCTTAAAATGAGATAAACCAGCCTTTTTCAACCTGGGTACACTGTCAGTACTGGATGATGAAGGCTGGGGGTGATACCAATACAATGAGGTATTGGCTATATGAAGGAACACTGATGAAAGCCCTAGTTATATTTTTGTGGAGGTGGAGACTTTGCACAAGAATGTCACTTTTGATAGTTGTTCTTTATTTCTTGTAATACTAACAAGTACAGATGTAATAGCTGAAATTCCCCCCCCCCATCGCTGATATATATATGTAGCTGCCATATTTGGAAAAGAGAAAATAGGCCAGATTTTTTAAAGGGTAGAAATTTGCATTCCTATATTCTCATATAAGATCAAAACTCCAGTTAGATTAAAAATTTATTGCTGTTCCTTTGAGAAAGAAATGCTTAGCAGTTGGTTGGGTAAAATCTCCTATAACAGGAGGCAATGGGCAAGTTAATTTGCATAAGAAATATTAATCTGTACTTGGAACAGTGTATAATGTTCTTCATCTTTTTCAGTGTGACGGAACTTCGTGATTTCTTCCTGGTAAACAACGTGACTTATTTGGCCCTGATATTTGATGAGGATGACTCCTTTTTGAGCAGAGAGGTGAATCTTAATTGATTGTTCAACATACACATCAGAGTCAGTATTATTATTTATTAAATTTATATCTTGCTTCTCCACACAGAAAACCTTTGAGGCCTCTAATATAAAATTAAAAAAGACTTGAAATTGGATCAAAACTTAAAATACAGGTAGATAGCAATTAGTGTGAGTTCAAATAATATATTTGGTTTAGTGGTTGTCTTTAATGTGATCACATTAACGCAAGGCTATTGCAATTGAGACTTACATATGTGCATTTGCAGTTGGGGTTTTAGACGCTGCCAATCTTTGTGTGTGCAAAATGGAGAAAAGAAAGATTCTGTCAGAAGAGTACAAGTTTTAAAAAAGAGTCTTGTTATAATACATTGGAGCAAAAATTTGATGTAATTGAACACATGAGTGTGGTTGTAGCAACATTAAAATAGGATATATTGAAACACTCATAGATTTTTTTGTTTTTATTTTGCTTTTTGTAACTACTTTGTGTTTTTGTTAACCATAAATTTTAATCAAAAGTATGTTCTTTTTATCCTCTTTATAATATTTAATTAGTTTAAAATTCTTCACTGTCTATTTCCATCGGGCTAGAACCAATTTCCATATTTTCCATAGAAATATCACTTTGAATAGTGCAAATTCAAATAATGTGACCATTTTTGGAATTCATTAACTGCACTAATTGAGATCCACGTGCAATCATTATCCAATTCAAACTGAGAAGTTCTGAATAAAGAGGAACAACACAGCCAAAAGAGTGAAGTCTGAATGTAATTTCAAAACAAGAACGTTCCACAGGATAAAAACTAAGGGAGATGACCTTGAAAGAAATATGCAAGAGCTGTTATTTAGGCAAAAAACTTTCTGTAAGTCTTGGGAAGCAAGATAATCCTTAAAGTGGCTCAGGTAAACACTTTGCTGATTCACTAAGGCAGGGATCTTCAAACTTGGCCCTTTTATGATTTGTGGACTTCAACTCCCAGAATTCCTCAGCCAGGCACGCTGGCTGAGGAATTCTGGGAGTTGAAGAGTACAAGTCATAAAAGGGCCAGGTTTGAAGACCCCTGCCCTAAGTTATAAGGAGAGGAGGTAAAGCACAATCAGACTTGTAAGATATTGCTGCATTGTGCTTGGAAAATAAATGGCAACCAATTACAGGGTTTTCCAAACAGGCACAATGAGATTTTGATATTGGGCATCTGTTAGTACTCCATGTGCTATATTTTGCACTAAAATTTCAGGACAGTTTTGAAGGCATTGCAGGTGTCAAATGACTAATCGTCCCATTCCCTGTAACATTGGAATGACCTTTAATCAACCTGACCAGGAAACCTGCCCAAAGTGAGTTTTTAGGGCACGCTCTCATGCACGGATAAATAGGCTAATTAAACATTATTATGTTGTTATAGACCTGTAAGTTTTGTGGAAATAAATAAAAAGTATATTGGTTCTTCCTTCCTGTTCCTTCCTAAAAATCTTACGTGGGTCAAGCACTGTGTGGTAATATGATCCCTTAGCAAATGTCTGACATATTAATCTAATCCCTGATACTGTCCACAATAACTATTATAGAGATATTTCCCCATCTCTACTGTTTAATTGTCCTGTGAAGTCTTTGGTGCATTCTGAGTTTGATTGTTGCTTGCAGATGTTTCATTACTTGACTAGGTATTATCAGTGCTAGTGAATGTGAGGTTTGTTAAGACATGTAGTAGCTTGCCTGCCAGCATTGGTGGAGGTGTGATTTTCTCCTTGGTAGTTTTTACACACCATTCATTTATACACCATTCAAAAGAGTCCATAGAAATACTAAAAAGGAAATAAAAAGAGCGGAGCACATCCTCCCCAGCAGCCTGCACCCAAATAAGCAGGGATTAACCAGGCAAATATCCATGTAAAAAACAATACCCTAATCCAAAGTTCCCCAACTTTTCTGGCTTTGTTGGCCAGGAGAGGTGGGGAGACAGGAGATGGTTCGGCAGGCATGCATGCTCACCCACAACTTCCATGGCTTGGTTCTGAAAGGCTTAAGGCCTGGAGTGGGCCATGGACCAAGGGTTGGGGACCCCAGCCCTAATCAAGGAACTACCAAGGAGTAGTTGCCCCCCCATACTGTACAAAGTAGGGAGGAAATCCCGCACCCACAAGCACTAATGATTTTATCTAGTTGGGTACTGAAATGTCTGCAAGCAAAACAACCAAGCTCAGAGAGCTCCAAAGACTCCATAGTTTCACCTTGAACTACATATATTCTCTTCTATTTGTCCTGTGTTAGGTTAAGTTAGTATTTCTGAGTTATTCAGGAAATATTTGTTTTACAGCTTTGGGGGTGCTTCCTCTTCCCTGGCTGGTGCTTATTTTATTAAAGGCAATGAATATGCATTGCATATGCTATGCATATGTGTCCAGATATCATCTCTTGACAAGGTTAAACTGAAGGAAGCAAATGGTATAGTTCACAGAACACGTTTTCTTAATATGAACAAAGTAATCTTTAACTTCTAATTGCTTCATCTTCTAATTGCTTCATCTCTTTCACAAATTCCTGTGAAAGAATTTCGTTTACGTAATCCACCCCCACAACCCACAGTGAAATCAAATGAAAGGAGAAAACTAGGGCAATACTTCTTCTGCTGGTTAGCTTTTTTCATTCAAAGTGACAGGGACATCCCTTTTGTTTCTTCACAACAGTTACGTATGTATGGTAAATTAGAATATTATTTCTGTTTATAAACAGTATTTCCATTTAAAGTAAACATGGATAACATTGACAATAGGATTTTGTGAATTTCGCCCAGATTTTTTTTAATCTTTTTTGACAGACTAAGCAAGCGTGAACTTCTGATTTCAAATTAAGTAGAGAACATCAAAAAAAGTCTTTAATGTAAAACTTAATGTACATGTGAAAGGATTTAAATTCTGATTCTTGCAACACTGACATGTGGTGGCAAAACAGAAGATTTCTCCATGCATGAAAACGTGTGGATGAGCAGTCCCCGATTTCAGCTCCAAGCATCTTAGTTGTTTCCCTCCCAATGTCTCTTTTTAGCTGCCAGATTTTCTAAAGATGGAAGAATCATTTGTTCCTGGAAAGAGGAGAAGGGGGAGCTAACTAATAGACAGCCATTATGTTGCCCTTCATAGTGCATGCTAGTGTTTTTATGTACCCTCTGGTTTTCTAAGCCTATTTACTTCTCAAAGTCTGAACACAAAGACTTCTACCATAGCATAAAAAGCACCAGATTCAGTTTTGGCAATGGAGGTATTGTACTATTTGGAATGCTTTTCCCATAGACCAGGACCCCAAGTGGCTCACCAAAAGTGATAGTAAAATCTTATGTGTATTATGACCATTATTGGGCTGTAACCCTGACCTAACATCTGAAGGTAAAGTATCACCTTTAAATTGATGGTGCTCTCTGATGCAAATCAGTACAAATGAGTTCCTGCATAAAAGAAGAGAGAAATAAGCTATTTGTTTATAGATATGTTTGCACACTGAAAAAAAGTTGTTTGTTATTCTGAGTTCTTTGTTCTCAGTTCTGAGTTTCCTCTGGCTGCTTTATTCCCTTCAGTGAACTTTGGGATAAAAGAGGAAGCAAAGAAATTACTTAATTGTCACAAGTCTTAAAAGAAATAATAGGTTGTATCTCCTGGCTGTTAGAAATATAAACATAAAGATTACGTTAAGAAACTTCAATTGTGTAATCAGTACGCTGAATGTATGTAATGGTATTTTCCATTTCGGGATTCAAGGGAGACTTTGGCAATGGATACAGTATATCATTGCTAAAGAAATAATAATGGAACATTCCAAAGAACGTGTGTGCCTTTTATTAATCCACAAATATGTAACGCAACACTGTTTAGATGTGAATAACCTGAAAAGATTTCATTGGTAGCGGACCATGAGAATGAGGGAGAGCTGCAACAGAGTCATTTAGAAGGTTAATTTTTTTATTAGAGGAGGGAGGAAGTAACTTCTTGCATCCAGCTGAGCAATATTGACTCGTGCCTTGTTTAATTCTAGGTAGCACTGGATATGTTTCAATATGAAAATATTGCAGTTAGACGAGTCCTACAGAGCAATGAAGAGCTAGTGAAGCAGTTCAACATCACTACCTTTCCATCTGGCCTCCTTGTGACCAATAATGGTTCTTGCAGAAGCATCCCTGGGTGAGATGTTATCATAGTCCTAAAAGCCTCCCTTTTCTCTCTTATCTAGTACTAAAATGCATAAATTCTTTTGTCACCCATGTTCATTCTCCTGGAGTTCAAGAATTCAGGTTTTTGTGACAATCCAGAGAGTTTCTGTGAGGACTTACTATCCGATTTACGATTTCTTTTAAATATGTTACAAAAATTGAATGTCTATTCTTAAATTTTGTTTCATAATTATTCATGTAAGGAATTTGCAGAATATTTATATTTTTGGAATTCTCAGACCAGTTCCTGTGTGAGGGATATTGTTTAGAATTTATTTTTTTATCTTATTTTATTCTTATTTAGAAGGGGAGCTTACCAAATTTAAAGATGACACCAAGCTGGAGGAAATTGCTAAGACTTTGGAAGATAGATTCAAAAATCAGAAGGATCTTGATGGGCTACAGCAATGGGTCCTATTCAATAAGATGTGGTTCAGTGGTGAGAAAAATAAGGTCCTACATTTCGGCAGGAAAAGCCAAATGCACAGCCATAGAATAGGTAGTACCTGGCTCAACAATAGCAACAGAATGAACAAGGTGTCCCCGTGGACTACCACTTAAGTATGAGCCAGCAGGGTTGTCAAAATAAATAAATACAGTCCTAGGCCGCATCAACAGGGGTAGCATCAAGCTCATGAGAAGTGATAGATTCAAGGTGCTGGTGATGACCTATAAAGCCCTAAATGGCATGGGTCCAGATTATCTTAGGGAGCACCTGCTGCCAGCATCAATTTCCCATCGTCCTCCTTAGGGTACCGCCGGTCAGTGAGTGCCAGCGGGTGATCCCCAGGGGAAGGGCGTTCTCGGTGGGCGTGCCTACCCTGTGGAACGATCTGCCTGTGGAACTCTGGACCGCCGCCGACCTTCTTTCATTTCGCCGGGACCTAAAAACTTGGTTATTTGATTTATCTGGCCTGGACTGAGGGGTTTTAATTTTTAAACTTTTAAATTTTAAACTTTGGGCTACTAATTGTTATTTAATTTTATTTTAATTCTATTTTAATTCTTATTTTGTCTTTTAACTTTGCCCTGTAAACCACCCTGAGTCCTTCGGGAATAGGGTGTTATATAAAAATAAATGAATGAATGAATGAATAAATAATAAATAATAGATAGATAGATAGATAGATAGATAGATAGATAGATAGATAGATAGATAGATAGATAGTACTGCTCTTTACTGTACTAGTGAAGCCACACTTGGAATACTGCATCAAGTTCTGGTAGCCACAAAAGAAAAAAAGATGCTGAGATCCTAGAAATAATGCAGAGAACAGCAGCAAAGATGATAAGGAGTCTGGAGGTTAAACCGTATGATGAACCGTATGGTTAAGGGAACCATGTATGTTTAGTCTAACAAAAAGAGGGATTAGAGGAAACATGACAGCTGCCTTCCAGTACTTGAGGGCCAGTCACAGAGATGAGGGGATTGACTTATTCTCCAAAGTACCTGAGGGCAGGACAAAAAAGCAATAGGTGGAAGCTTGTTAAAGAGAGAGCCTACCCGGAACTAAAGAGAAATTTCCTGACGGTGAGAGCAGTTAACCAATGGAACAGCTTGCTTCCTGGAGTTATGGATGCTGGAGGTTTTCAATAAAAAAAATTGAACATCCATTTTTCCAGGATGGTATAAGAATCCTGGCAGAGGGTTGGACTAGAAGACCTTCCAATCCTATGATTTTATGATTTAGGCATCTGCAAAAAAACCTGCAATGGGATAGATTTCTACAGAACTTCTGTGATCATTGTATAAGAGATCAGTCTTCTATATCCAGATTCATTATAATTCAGACAGCTGCATTGTCAAAACCTGTTTTCAGCCAACTGCTTGGACGTGCAAGTGTTTACCTGTTATCCGGGTTGGGAATGATGAAATCTCCACTGATGGGAGGTTCTTGTTGTGTGTGAAGCAAAAAACCTGCATTTTTCTTTTGGGTATTGCTCAAAAAGATATCTTCTGGGATATAAAGGATTTATGTACTGTATGGAGGGTGTGGGTATGGGATATGTCTTGCTAATTTCTTACTAAAGCATTGAGAGTGCTGTCATTCCAGAGAGGCACGCTGTGTTCCTGTCTTGTTATTACATCTCTCTCTCTCTCACACACACACACACCCCTCTATAAGATAACAATATCAAACCTGGTTCTGTCTAGATAGGAGGAACTGTGCCTCCGATTACTATGATAATTTTTTTTACTGCAGTCCTGTAGTTTAATCTAAGTCTCCCCCAAACTAGATTTGAGCAAATTATTTGTGGTGAACTCCTGTATCCTTTAATGTTATAACAGCAGTATATATTGGATTTATGCCATCTGATCTATACAATTTCTTGTCTTGTACATTCCTTCCCCTTAATGATTTATGTACACTGACTTTTTTGTGGTTAGCTGCACATGTTAGGAGATTTCCTTTGGAGATAACATTTCAAAATCCGGCACTAGTTTTACTCACTATCTGAAATAAACAGTTCTCACTTCTAACGCTGCAGTGTAATGTGTCAACACAAGTAAATTGTTAATTCATTGTGAATCTTCTGAGAAGAAAGGTGATTCCCTAGTTGTGGAGCATTCAAATTTCTTGGCATAGTAGCTTGGAAGCTGAATTTTGAGGCATTTGTACATTTGTGCACAACTAAATAGATATCAGAATTTTACCTTTTGATATACTCAGCAACTGTAAGTTAAATAAAGCTGAACAACTGAATTCTGAATTCTCAAACTAGAATGTGAAATTTATGTAAGGCCTATCAGATTTCATTGTAGTTGATTCATTCCATTCATCAGGAGGCCAACAGCTTTTAATTACCATCTGCAAAATTACAGCCCATAGAAAGACATAACTTAGCTGGTTGGCTCAACTTGTAAGTGTCCCAGCTGGTCATGAAGCACCTGTCTTCTTATTTCAAGCGGGACAATAAAAGGAATGGGAAATGGGCCATGTTTTTTTAATATTTTCTCTTTCCCACATTCTTGCTTATTTTTTCTTCTGGAGTTAAACTGCGATGATAAAATACTTAGAGCTCCTTTTCAGATTTCCCTGTAACTTTGAAAACTCTCTGAGAACATGACACAACTAGGAAGGCCTCCGTTGACTATTGTAATGAACAAGAACATTTATGTCAAAAAAAGTGTGCTGCTAAGTTTATGAAGCCAGGTTTTAGAGACTCAGGAAGTAGAATTAAATCCTTCAGCTTCACGCAGTAGCAAATCCATAGTTTGTGCAGGTCTTTCAGCTGTGGAAATAGCTGTGAACAAAGGACTTTGCTGCTTTCATCACTGCAACTTGTACCCCCTTTAGACATAAGTGCAATGAAGAGATCTATATAAATAGGGGCATCACTTTTGGCAGCATGCTGCCATACTCCCCTTAAGATGCTACTGACTGTGGTTTTATAGGGCAATGACTCTTTTGTTATCCAGGAAGATAATTCCACATTGAACCCAGTAGAATTAGTGACTATATATATGTATGTATGCAGGGCTTATCCACAGGAACTAGTCAACTTATGACAGCTCATTATTTGTGCAAATTATTCAAATTGCTAATAAAGAATTTGGGAGCCTCCCAAATTCTTTATTAGCAATTTGAATAATTTGCATATATATATATATATATATATATATATATATATATATATATACACATATATATATATATATATATATATATATATATACACATATATATATATATATATATATATATATATATATATATATATATATGCATATATATGCATATATGCATATATATGTATGTATGTATGTAACTGGCATAAACACTCTTTGGCATTAAGGTGGGTATCTCCAGGCCATGTACCTGATGCTTCAGAGGGCATTCAGCTCCATCCACAATTATTCATTTCCTTGATTTAGAAAAAGTTTCCTGATACTACCTTAATCTCACCAGGATACAGGCACAGTGTACAGTAATGATCCCCTTCTAGTCTATTATTGCTGTTGGGCGTTGCCCTAAGCCTTTTCACATTCTTTATCATGCCTTCCAATGCTTGACGTAGATACAGTATTAAATAGCATCAAACTACTTTGTGATTTTCTCTGGCAAAATTATCAAGGAACTGAAAAATATTCATCCAGTGCTACCTTTTGTGATTAGCCCTGCAACTTGTAATACTCTGCCTAGTTTGCAGAAGGGAAGTTATATTTCACATTATTTGGAAACAAAGATAATTGAGTGTGGTCTTCTGAAAACCTGGCAAATGATCATTTGTGTTCTGACCTACCACCTCACATCCACCCAGCTGCTCATCTCCTCCACATGCATTTCTAATTGCAGAAAAGTTCATTAGGAGCCAGACAATGGCTGCTTCTGAGATGCTGACAGAGAACAATGGAACCTGTGCTTGGACCCTCTGGTGAATTCCTGCTATTGAATAGTGCATTAAACAACAAGCAGATGGTCTCCCTCCCCTCCCTCCCCTACATCGCTCTTAGCAGATGATTGATGTCCACCTGGCAGTGAAGGCATTAGTGTGATGGGCAAAAGGGCATGTTGGCACTGTTGATTTCCTCTGCAAGAGGTTTACCAATGCGATGGCATTACTCACTCCTGGACCAGAGGGGAATAATTGGTGCATGTGAAATCTGTATGCTTTCTTCTGCACTGAACTAGCTAGAGTGAGGTAACTGGCTCGCAGAGAGGCGGTCATCTTGCTTCTCTCCTGCCAGCTTCACCCAACAGGAGAGCCATTGTTTTCCTTGCTGCAGAACTGGCAGAGAAGAGAATTATTTGTGATGATGCCGACTCTTGGCCATCTGCTCGCAGAGAGCACCAGGCCGAGAAAACAGAGTATAAAGTGACTGTTCCTGGTTGTGCTTTCCTCAGGGATTATTATTATTATTTTTGCTGGTACCACTGCTTTCTGCACTGGCAAGCAGCTTTCTCTTAATTTGACGCTGCTTTGGGATGTGAGGGAAATTGGCTTTGTCCAGCAAGGTTATTCAAAATTCTCTGTTTATATCCTAAGCCACCTGGTTTGTAGATAAAGGGGTGGCTGAGATTAGGCTTGTCTCTGTTTGAGTCTCTCTATAGCACGGGTGTCAAACTCACCGCATCATGTGACATGTCACAATGTATCGCGATTTTTTTTGCATTGCCAGAGCTGGGATGGGCACAGCCTCCATATGATCAAACTGGCCTGTGGGCTGGCAGTTTGACACCCCTGCTCTATAGTATATTTCTGGTTTCAAAGGGAATCAGATGGATTAGAGAGAGAGAGGGGGGGGGGGGGAGAGAGAGAATGGAAAAGAAACCCATGGACCCATTTAGGCTATTGAATTCAGTTAGTAATAATATTCACAATCTTTTCTGACAGCTCTTTAAATTCAGCTGACCAGATTCTAAGTGGTGCCAGTTATAAGTCAATGTCATCCTATCAAATATTAAGCTCTAGAATACATCTATATTTTTCTGATATTTGTTAGGTACAATCCATTTGCTGAACATTAAACAGAAATGAAATGTGGATCATTTCATCTGTACATGTGGTATTAGTAGGAAATAATATACTGACTAGCTTCATAATTTTAAAAAATATGGGACTCTGTTTCTATATATGATCATTGCAGCAAGACATTTCTACACACAAAGATGAAAAGACTTACAGATTCCTACAATGAAAGAATGGATAGTGAAGTCAGCGGAACGGGCATATGATTAAATTAACTTCATTGATTAAAGGACTTTTTGCTAGAAACTGAAAAAAAAATCTACTTTAATTTTGGGATTTGACAATTAGAAATGTTTACGATTATAGACATACTATTATTGAATTTTAACATCAAGAGATTAATGTATTTTATATTTGTAATTGTAGCAAAGAAAGTTGGAGGCTATTCTTTCTTTTCATTTTTCTTTATTTTTAGCACCTTCCCCTCTCCCTATCTTTATCCTTCTTAATAATTCGCTTTTTACATTTTATCTTTCTTACAAAGTAAATACAGTATATAGCATATCTGGTAATAATGTGTATTTGATCATTCTAGGTAACAGGTAGAGCAGCAAATGATCTATGGCATACCTATTTGAAATTTACTAGTGCAAAGTATTACATCTGTTTTTATTAGTGGTATATACTCATTTGTGTACTTTGATGCTTAAAGAGAATTGACAGCCCAGTTTTCTCTTTTGTAATATATCTGTGGCTATGTGTGTTATAACCACACAGAAATGGAAGATAGTAACTAGAAAGGACACAAATACATATTGTTAAAGTTTGTCTCCATTTATGCTTCCTTCCAGGCATGCAGATTGGAGATCCCAGTATACTAATTTTTTGCGGAACTTACCTGGGGTCTATAGACGAGATGTTTTCATACCAACGGTGTCCCCCACTGCACAGTCAACAACGGCTTTTACAATTTGGAAGGTGGCAGACCAGTGAGTGCAGCTTCCCTGAATGGTTTAATGTTTCTTCTTTCCAAGTGCTGTTTCAGATGTTCTCATGATATAGGCTAAGACTGGTCAGTCTCGCCATTCATTAGTTATGAGGAATAGGGTATCCAGCCTGTCCTCAACAATCTTATAAACAAAAAGGGGGCTAGCAGATGCAAGAGCTATACATCATGGATGTACAGTGCTTTGCATCCAAAGTGGAAAAGTTACTTTAGAGGTAGCATTGGAATATTCTCTGCACCTTTCAACACCTCCTTAAAAAAGCTACATCTTTTCCTGTGTTGGCACAGTAGACATGCATCTCTGGAAAATCTGTGTTTAAGCTAACAGCATGTTATGACAAATGTGCCACATCATTTTGGCACCTCATTAATGCCAGTGCATATTTTCTTGGGACTGAAGTTGCTGTGCCAGCCCAGGAAAAGGTGCAGCATTTTGAAAGAGGTCATGATACGTTTCAGTGAAATCTCACATGTAAACACCTTTTTTTGGCTTTGAAGCCAGGTAGCTGCACATCACTGCTATACTTACATGCATAGTCATCACCTGTTCCTTTTCAAGGTAAGCTGCTTAATGTGGAATGTAGAAAGGCAGTAAGCCAAAGAAATTTAAATTGTGAATTTAGAAAAAGAAAACAAAGCTCAGTTTAGTTCACAACAATATCGTCTCTATACTTTTCTGCAATGGCAACTGTCTTTGTTTCTTTCAGAGTTTGATATACTGACTTTTTTTCTTTAAATTTCTCACTTCTGTCTAAGGACCTCAGCAACTCCAAACACTTTTCCTCTTTGTCTTTCATAGATTTGCTTTATTATTTAATTCTTATTCATTCTTCCTATATGACCAAACCATTTCAATGTACTTTCATACTTATTCATTTCCGTAGCACTCATATGGCACTCATTCATTCTTGATTCTTTTTCTTGTTTTACCACCATATTTCTTAAATACCCCTTTCTTACTCCATCCAACTTAACTTTTATGTTGTCTTGATATAATGAACTCCCACTGCCTTACACAAAAGCAGAAGCATGTTCTTAATGCATAGTCATTCTTGCTTCTCCCAACAGTCATTTTTCACCACATTTGCTATTTCTCCATCCTTTTTTCCTTCTTAGGTGGCTATTGTGTAAAAAATACATAAATTCATTTACTTGCTTTAGTTCTTTGGCATTTATCTATAATTGTTCATTCTCTCTTTCCTGTCCAACACATCTTATGTTATTTTCAGATCCATATTCCTTGTTGCATCACACTATTTATCTAACGTTCATTGCAAATCCATTCTGGGTCTTGGCCAACAGAATGGTATCATCTGCACATGAAAGAACACAGAAGTTTATGTCCCTGTTCACCATATTGTTAGTGTCACTACAAGCATTCCTTATATACATTGGCAAACCAAATGGATATTATACACCCATGTCTCACTTTCTGCTCAATGCTAAACTATTTAGTAAGCGTTCTGTTTGTATCCACACAATTTATTTACTCCCCCCCTCTATTTTGGTTAGTTTCCAACCTTCAATTCCATCTTCATACAAAACATATCATACTTCAAACCCATTCACTTTTATCAGTTTCTCCAAAATCAACAAATGTACAATAAATGTTCTCACAAACAGCACAGGATCTATCATTTAAGAATTTCGCAAAGAATGTCTTAATACTGAAATCATTCTTCTGTGCAGCTGTGATTGAGTAGGATTTTGATGAAATTTCAATGTGGGATTAATTTTCATCAAAATCCTACTCTGGACAGATAATTTGTAGAAAAGCCATTCCTGCATTTTAGAGCATATTTGGGCATAGGTGGACAAAATACATGATTGAATGCAGCTCTACAAAAGTACGCACATAAAATCTGAAAGCTGGAGAGAACTGTTTCTTGAGAGAATATCTTGTTATGTTATTCTACTCATTCTCAAAGCACTTTTGTTACATAGACATTAAAATGGTGTTCTCTGGGGAAAGTAGTTAGCGCTTCTTTCTTTTGTTCAAACTAGTTTTCATGTTACTTGGATGTCAAGCTGGATTATCTGATGTCATAGGATGAGCTACTTACACATTCATAGTGGATTTCACTGAGACCAGCTCCAATTATAATCTGGCAAGAAATCTTTAAAAACAGCAAATAATTTGGGGAGGAATAAAACAGTGATTGGTACAAAGCATGAGGGCAAGACACTTAAGTATTAAAAGAAATAGAAGCTTAGTTCAAGTTGTAATTTGAAGGGGGTCCAGTCAGATGGAAATTAAATTATGGAAGTCTTATTATGTGCAGGAGACTCACATTTGTGGATTTAACAAAGAATGTGGATGTCAGTGCAAATTTATAGAAAGTAATCTCCAGAGGGAGAGTGGAGGATAAAGTCCCATTTCTTTTTCCAAAGAAAATTGTTACTAGTTGTACAGCCACAGTTCAAGCTAGCTTTATGCATCTCTGAACTCTGTTGACAACTGGTGGGTCAGATAGTGCCAAAGGAGGTGTGAGATTACATCCTAGAATTGCAATTTTATGTTGTGTCAGTAATTGATACATTTTCCCCCTTTTTTGGTTAATGTTTGTGCCACAGGAAAAAGGTATACATGGCTGATGTAGAATCTGCAGTACTTTATACCCTAAGGATAGAGGCTGCAGTATTTGCCAACCTTGAGGGAGAGCAACTCTCCACTTTGAAGGACTTTGTGTCTATTTTGGTCCAGGTGAGTGATGTGACACCTTTCAACCTGAGAGACTTTCCAAACAATTCCTCTCTCTTGCTGCTCTCTCCCCTTTTACATAAGGGCAGCACTCAAATTGCCACCATTTGTTCAGCAATTGTTTGAAATTAGTGTGATGTTAAACAAATGGTAGTTACACCTGGTCCCCCAAATTATGGCTCTTGCAGCCTCCCTCCGCTGTCATGTGATTAAATTTTGGGCACATGGCAACCTACTTGTGTTTATGATTGCTGGGGCACTTCAGCACCCTCTATCTGCCTAACCAACCCCCCCCATCTCGGCCATTTTGGCTGCCCTGCACTCACTGGCCTTGTCATCTCTGCTAGCCTTGTCATGCCCTTTTGCCCTTTTCTTTCTGCCACTGTTGATAACACACACTGGGCCTGGCTCTTCTCAAGTGGGCTGCTGTCTGTGCCAGGACTATGTTTTGAATTTGTGCTGGCCCCTTGTCCAAGTTCTGTTTGAGCTTCTCACAGGAATGGCAGGGCCAGCAAGCGCAGGGCAGCAAGGCCAGTAGAGCTGGAGTGTAAGGCAGCCAAACAGGAAGAGAAGTGAGGGAAGACAGGTTGATGGGGGTAGTTGAAGAGAAGACAGTCTCTTACCAAAGTATGGCCTGAAGAGACTACATTGGGAATGGTTTGAATTGGGGTAGGTCTTTGGCTAACTAGCTAACCAAATATTATTTGGTTAATGAGAGCAACTGGGATTGCTGGGATCACCATCGCTAAGCAATGCAGTCATGAGACATCAGGGTTTACAACTGCATCACTTAGTGATGGAAATGGGCAGCAAATAAATTTAATAAATAAATAATAAAATAAAATTTGAGTCCCAATTGCCATCATATCTTGAGGACTACCTCTATATATTTCCTTTTTTATAATCTTACCAGTGACTCTGCCTTTTTAAACTTAGATGAAAATGTTTCATTTGGAGAGCAAGTTCAGTTCTAAAAGTCATCCATAAGCTGTTAATATGCTCCTTTCTCTAGACAAAAATCATAATTTCCCCATTAATAAAATGCTGGTTCTGAATAACCCTGTTTCTTGAGTCCTTTTACTTTTTAGAGTTTTATGAATTTTATGTAGCATCCCTGTGAATTTGGCTTCACTTCATGGTGTTTCCTGAGCTGTGCTCATAACCCTGCAAATGGACAATTCTGCAAAAGCAATAAAAAGAGTTTTATTACTAAATATTTTTTAAAACGTTTAGTTTTTTTAAAAATTTAAAGCCTACAAAATTCAATAATCTTGGTGAAATTTTATTTTTTTAATTAAAAAGAGCGACATGGAGTACATCGCATCTGAAAAAGTTACTTTTGGAAAATTGTGTACATGTTATGGGGGCTCTTACAAACTAACTGCTATGGTGGACGAGGCCAGTCACATAATATTGACAGGAGACCAATTCATGGAGTTGCTGTCCAAGTCCTGCTTTAGCCTTTTCAGGATATTCCCTATCACTTCAGTTGACCTGTCTTTTTCTAGGCACGTGGCCATGCTCCTAGAGAAAGCATGGAGCTACTGCCCTATCATTTTCATTTTCTAAGAATAGCTCCAGGATTGTTGGAGAAGAGTAGGCAGAGCTGAGAGGTGGAGTTAAGCATGTCATCAGTTTAGAATCCTTGAGTTGCTACAAGCATTCTAAATCCATTGCCTCCTGAATTCCATTGATCCTTGTCAGGTGTCTATTTAGTGTTGAACTTTAGTTGACCAGATTCTGGTATATAGGCTTGAATAAGCTGCAACCTTACGAATGGTCCTGATACTTTGCGCCCGACAAGGATTTATGCATTCTTGGAAATAAAGATTATGCTTAAGGCTGCGGCTTCATTTTCCAGCATGTTAGTTTCCCATGTATGCTTTTTTTTAAAAAAAATAGCATGATTTAAAAATCTGTGTCAGCCAAAATCTCTGTAGGCAACACATTGAGAAACGAGGGCATAATATTTGTGGTTTCGACTCAATATAAAGATTTGTTTCTCTCTTGAATATCTATACTTTATTTTAGTTGCATTTCAGGATTTCGCTGAATACCATTTTTAAAAAATCTTTTTTCTCACTCCTCACTTTTTAGAATAACTTTGGTTTAACAAAAAAAGAAGAGAGCTGTCTAATAGTTTTGAACAATTGGAGAAGATAATTGGTTTGTCCAACTTTAACATGGCCCCAACTAATACTGTTTGATCTTGAACAAAGCTAAGCAGGGAGGTCTATCAGAAATCCCAAGGGTCTAGATTAGAGAAGTCCAAAATTATCCTGAAAGAAGGCAATGGCAAGTGACTTGCGTATTGTTGCCAAGAAAAATTACATGGACAGAGTCCTCAGGAGCTGAGCTTGGATTTAGGACAGTCAGATTAAATGGTAATATTGTATAAGATTTATTATCTCATTTCAAAGCACTTCTTTTATCTACTTACCCAACTTCTTCTACAATTCACTTCCTCAGAATGGCTGATATAAATCAGTGAATTTCTTTCCCTTTCCAAACAATGGCAGAGAAAAATTGATCATGATTAATTCATGTGTTAAAAAGTAAAGCAATTATATATAAAAAGCATACTTGTACCTCCATATAGTCTGAATCTTTCAATCTCAATTCTTTGTAAGTTGGAATAATGCTGATAGGCCAATCTATAATGAAAGAACTATTCAAGTTCCAAATTTTCATTTATGACTACCAGTACCTTATACAATTTATTTTAAATTTACTCCTATTCTTGTATGTTTGAGCAAGCATAAAACTGGGGGGAAAAATTCAAGCATTAGCAGAACATCACATTTGAAGATCTGCTTTGACTGCTTGTAAATTTTAATGCAGTGTTTCTCAACTGTGGCAGGTTAAAGATGTGTGACTTCAATTTTCAAAATTCCTCAGCCAGAATGAGGAATGGCTTGACTGACTGGGGAATTCTGCGGGTTGAAGTCCATAGATCTTCAAGTTGCCAAGTTTGAAAAACATTCTTCTAATGACTTCTAAGATATACCTGCTGCTTCTGTAATGTGGATATCAAGGGAAATGCCTAAATATGTTTACAAGACTTGAGTATAGGCTCCAAGTTTTTTTTTTGTTTTTTTGCTAAACTGTAATTCTTATTGTGACAGGAGAGGAATATTGTTAGTTTATAAGGATATCAAATTTATCTGTCTGGCCAGGGATTTTTATCATTTGAAACTGTACAAATCTTGGTTGGATATAAATGTTAATAAGACATGCTCTTTGATGTGTCAGATTTCCTATATTCACATGGGCAAAACCTCCCAGTGTGACTGGGAGATTATTAAATCTGTCCTTCAAGATTGCCAAAGGGAAGGTCTTAAAAACAAGAAAAGGCCAGTAGTATTTAGGTAATTTGCAGGGTAGTAATTTAGGCTTTCTCTAACACTTCTTTATGACTGAGCTCACACTGTAACTTTGTAGCCTTAGTCCACTATTAATTACCACCTTGATTCTTATTTCCCTTTGGTCTGTATACATTAAACATACTCATCAAGTCAGAATTATATGTAATTTCTGGTTTTAACTGTAGCATAAACTTTGGTCAACCAATGTTTTAGCTTTTGAAAGAGCTCCTGACTTACTTTCTTTTTTCCCCTAACCAATTTACCTTTGAAAAAGCACAGTCAGTGCTGTATCTGGTGCAAGGTGTGCTGCTAGATTTGGGCCACAAGGTGGAGAAGTCTGACTTAGGTTCCAGCTACTTAACTCATTATTAGCTAGAGAGAACTTGCCTGAGGATCGGCTCCGGCACAAGGCACAAGTCCGAAAGCTCCGGAGACAAAACCTCTGGTCTCGGGGACTGACCCAGATTGGATCCTGCAACTCATTATTTCCTTGGTCTTTTTCTTGCTGGGTTTTTTGTTTCATTTACATCCCTTGGAATTTGGCTTCTCTATATCCAAAATAAAACTAAAGCTTTGGAAGTCAGTGTTGTTGTTTTTTCTCTAGAAGGTCCAAGATCTCAACAGGCTTCCTGCAACTTAGGCATGCTACTACCAGTCTGACTGTACTATGTTAGAAAGATAGATCTGTGTCACTCTAATTCTCTATAAAGCATGTCTGGCTATACATTCAAAAGAGCTAGTGTGTAATCTTCAGATAGAAGAGAAATTTTTGGTCCGTTTCAACTCTCTCTGTGGTCATGTTTAAAAAAAAAATCAAACAAAAATCTTTCTTTCATCAACATCCATTGCTGATTTACTTCAATTGCCACCCTGCCATTTAATACTGCTTACATTTTCTCATTGAGAAACAAAACAGGTATTTTCCTTTTATACATCCTCTCAATCAATTTTCTTGTTTTCTCTGAACTTGCTCCCCTCCTCCAGTCAACCTGTCACTTGCCTGGCTTTCTTCTAGTGACATGGCTTTTTCTGCTATATTCCCCCCCCCCCCGCCCCAGTTGGAGCATATAGCTCTTTGATCCCTCTCCTCCTCCCAGGAGTGCTTGTGGTTTTAAAGTGCTGATGCTAATCGGATTTGAGTTGACTTATTGTCAAAGTAGCTTTCTGTGATCCTTGGAGACTATTTTGGACTTAGAGTCAAGATTTGGATCTTGGCTGTAAGCCCATAGGGACCGACTTGTTTGCTACTGCGGCATCTTGAACACCACTCAAAAAAACCCCTCTTAGTATTAGCAAGTAGTGGGCTGGATTTGAGAGGAATGCCATATAGCCCATTGGAAGACAAGAGATGAACTACTGAGTTTACAGGGCAACTAGCTGTTCCCTGTTTTCTATGCCCCTTTTTCAAGAGCTGTCAAGATCTGCCACCAATAACTGGACAGACAGTGCATGGCTTTTTCAACAGAGTTGGACCTATATAGGAAAGAAGGGTATGGTTTTGGCTCAAGTTACTAATTCTTGCTGACTTGTGATCTCTGTGTGATTGGACTGACAGATGTTCTTGCATTTGGTGTTAACGGCATTAAGCTTTTGGTGCTAAAGAATGTCAGGGTCTGTGCCAATAACTCTTTGCAGCAACAGTTCGTGGTTGTAACTGAATATTTTTCACACTGCTTTGAGCCTTATGTGTGCCAGCTAATATACTTCTTATAGTAGTTTGAATAAGATGGCACTGATTAGTAGTATCTCAGTGATTCTGTTGTAATAGAAAGATTGCTACAAGGTTTAGACTTCAGTTGTCTATTGTGGCTTAAACTGGCTTGTCAGTCTTTAGTCTGATGAAGGCTAATGGGTCTTAGATTATTTCCTCTTAACATGCTTACAGCTTCTATCAGAACCCTGGATGGTTTCTGGAATAATATGTTTTGCACAATAAATATGAGCCTGGCTAAATGTTCTATTTTATATTTGTTGAATTTGAAATGCCTGGATGAATTCCATTCTCTCTCTCCTCCACTAGAGAAAAGGGTCATATTATGTGGTTGATTACTCTGGTATCTGCATATGTCCTACTTGTAGCTGTGGTGTTTCTCCCTAAATTAATGTAACATTGTTTTTGTTGTTCTTTTAAGAAATTGAATTTGGCATGCCATCCAATATACTCTGTGTAGCCACACCATGATACCATGCACATATGCTTCAAAGCTTGACTCCATCTACACCTTAATTTTTTGCTTTCTATTCTTATTTTTATATCAGCATTTTGCTGGGCGGTTAGTAGTCAAGAATTACCTTTACAACCTGGATTTGTGGCTGAGACCAAAGACAAACATTTCACGGAGTGAATGGGAGGAAGCTCTAAGGAACAAAAAGGAGGTGGGTTAATTGAACAAGGAAATGTTCAGAGGGGAGGCCAGATTTACTGATTAAGTCTGATAGAACTCAGTTATCTAGATTCTATCCAGAGATTCAGCTAATGTTTTTTTTAAAAAAGCCCACAAGATATTGATAGTGTTTGTTTCCAAAACTACAAACTCCATGTGTAACTTGCTAAATGTCATCATTATCATATATTATGGAGCTGTCCCAAGATACAAATTTATTGCAAATATATATTGAATTTCATTAGTTTATATTATGAATAGTGTAAATATTTTCTGTGATCCACAGACTGTTTTGTTTAAGTGTTTTTTTTAAAAAAGCAGATTCTGCCTTTGTTGTTATTCAATAGTTTAGAAAATATGGAATTAGTGCTTTTAATAAACTTTATGCTAATAAATAGTGTGCAATTCTTGCACTGATTGGGTACATTTATTGAGAACTGAACAATGTTCATAATAGCTTAGGATTATAATTAAGGCATTTTGCTGTATTGTTTTTCTTTGCAGGTGTCCTTTTTAATGTTGTTTACCTCTGTTTTATTTTGTGTACCATAAAAATTACTCTCCAAACTGTTGGTATGCAAGTGGCCAGGATGGCGTAGAGGTGAAAGTGTTGTAATGACATTGAGCAGATCCAAGTTCAGATCTACCTTCTGCACAGAAGCTTCTGGACAACACTAGGCCAGGCACACACTCTCAGCCCAGCCCATCTCACACCATTGTTGTTCTGGGGGAAAATAAGAGAAAGTTCTATAACAGTTTGTGAATGAAGGGAGAAATATAAATCTAAGAAATAATTAAATTCAGTTAAAACATGGGGAAAAAATCCTCACAGCTGTATTCCCACTGAGGCAGATAGTGGTCACTTTGACTGTTATTTTACTATTTTAATGTTTTTCATTCTGCTCACCATCCAGAATTACTTGGGTGGGATAGGAGGTGAGAATGAATGAATGAATTTATTAATGGGATGACACAAAAACAGTGAGCAGCCTTTGTTCAATCTATGTTTTTGTCAAAAAGTTTTGGTAGGGGGGGAAAAGACAAAATCCTAACTATCCATTGTATGCAGGCAGTAAAAAAGCTACCTGTGGAAACAACCTGGGAAGGCAAGAAGATCATGGCCCAGCACTAAGATGCTATAGGAGAAAAAGGGAAAATCTCAGAAGTAGGGAAATGTGAGTTCCTTACCTATGGAAAACCATTAGGGGAATGC
The DNA here is from genome assembly GCF_947247035.1 of Vipera ursinii. Lineage (NCBI taxonomy): Eukaryota > Metazoa > Chordata > Lepidosauria > Squamata > Viperidae > Vipera > Vipera ursinii. The sequence continues at coordinate 108,824,374 of NC_139516.1, read as the reverse complement.
ATGAAACAAAACAACCACATAAACAATTGTTTTGAACCTTGGACAATCCACTGTGTACATTTCCATTGAATGATTCCAAATCAGCCATGGTTTGGCAGAAATTTAACTCAGAACAGATTGGTTGTTCCAAGTTGCAAATGAGGAAAAAATCAGGATGAGATGAGTAGGGGTGAGAACATCACATCCTCTCTCTCTTAAGCGGCTCCCAGCTGCTTTTTTGTTCCATCTACCTGTGCTGGCCGGAGACATGAATTCAAGGACTGTGAAGAAATGTAGCTGCATACCAAGGATGACCATTCCAACATCATTTAGTTTGAACGTGACTGGACAGGTGGGGACTAATGCAGGGAAGGATCTTGGAAGGAGGAAATTACACTTGGGAATTTGGTGTGCAACTCTGAGATCTGGCTTTGCTCTACTGCACTGCACTTGACCTTTGGTAAGGTATATCTTTCTCATAAAATGGGATCATGGATCATTCTTGCTTAGGGTTCAAGGCAGCTGTTCTGCGCACAGCCTTTTTTCTCCAATCTCCCTCCTATCTTTCAGTTTCCAAATGCCACGTTACCTGAGAAACCTCACTGGATAGGATGTCAAGGAAGCAAATCTAATTCCCGGGGTTTTCCATGTGGACTCTGGACTCTCTTCCATCACCTGACAGTTCAAGCAGCATGTCAAAAACAGCCTAGTAAGTAACTTGAAAGCTCTATATCTCATTCATCACACTGAGCTTCAGAATAGAAGGCCTGATTCCACAACCATAGTCCTTGATACACTACTCTACCATTTTGAGATTTGTTTAACCATAAAATACAGTCAGAAATATATTTACAATGTCCATTAAATTCATCGTGTTTTCACCTTCATCTCTTACAGACAGAGGATTTTATATGTATTGTATTTATTATTCTTTTGCCAGATTTATACCTTAGATCCCCCCCCCAGGATCTCAAACCAGTGTGCATTGCACTCCCTTCCTTTTATTTTTTCCCCCAACAAGAAGAACTCCATAGGGTAAGCTTATGCTGAGTGATAGCGGTCCAAAGTAACTCAGTGAGGTTTCCTTGGGGAGATGCATTATCACCTGGATCTTTGTGGTCCTTTTCCAAAACCTTACTGAGTACACCATGCTGGCTCTCACAATCACAATTTGAACGTACTTAGAGAACATTTTGGGAGTTGGTTCATCATTGAATCTTGGAGCCATGCTGGTGCAGTGGTTAGAATGCAGTATTGCAAGTTAATTCTGCTGACTGACAAGGGTTTGATCCTGACCGGCTCAAGGCTGACTCAGCCTTCCATCCTTCCAAGGTCGGTAAAATGAGGACCCAGATTTTTGGGGGCAATATGCTGACTCTGTAAATTGCTTAGAGAGGGCTGTAAAGCACTGTGAAGCAATTTATAAGTCTAAGTGCTATTGCTATTGGCAATGTTCTGTTTTTGCCCATTCATCTCTCAGATTAAAACAAAAAGTAATAAAATGTCACAAATGTTCTCATATCATTTTTAATATTATTTGTGATGATTAAAAAATCTATCTTCCTTTTCTTATGAGAAGTTATCATAAACCATGACAGTTCCTCTTTAATTCTATTTTTTACAACCATTGCCCTATAAAATCCCCTATATTCTCATTCATTCTCTGTCTGTCTGTCTGTCTCTCTCTCACACACACACAAACACACACACCAAATCACCATTATTGCTATTTCTTTCCAGATACCAGGCTGGTCAGATAGCATCAGTGAGCTTGAGGGTCAAGAGGGCCCTTGAACCAGTCCCTCTAGTCCAAGTCCAGCATTGCAGCTACTATGCTACTGCTACTCTACACCAGTTCTGCACTATTTTGTCACACCTCATCCAAATAATTGTATTGTAGTTTTATGGCTTTGAGAGAGAGAAGGGAGCATTTAAGCCGGAAACATAACTTAGACAAGAAATGGCAGAAATGGTGTGTCAACACTGTAAACACTGGATGTTCCCGCTCTGACAACTGATGGAAATTGCAGCCATTTTCTCTTTGCTTTTAACATGCTTTTTCTGGTATTTAGAAATCAGGTGCAGAAGGGGAGGCGGGTTGGGATAAATGCTCAAGCTCAGGTAGCCATGATAATAAACACTCCTTTGTGAGAACCCAAGGACAAACTGATAACGTTTTGGCGGGTTGAGCTGGGGAGAAAGCACACGTTTCAGGCTAATTGGAGAACGTGATTTATGACAGCTTATTGGGGGTGGGAATTGGACTTTGTTACTTTCTATCGGGGGAAGGGAATTCAGTTTTTGGGTTCAACTATGTAGTGCTGATACTTGTTTCCTGAATAAAATGTTCTTTAAGGAAGAATTTTTGCCTTGAAGTTCTTTTGATAGGTTTCATCTATCGGAACCATGACATGGTGATTTGGCCTATATATATATGAACATGCTGGATACTTCTCCATTTACATTCATATAGTACTCATTTGCTCTGACAGTAAAATATTTCATTTTTATGTGGACTGCCTAGCCACTTCAAAGTAGCAAAGAAATAAGTTGATTTTTGATTAACGAGTGATAAATTATTTTTAATAAATAAATTAACTCTTAGTTGTACTTCTTTTTCTCCTACAAGATTCTCATTTTTATACCTGTTTTGATAAGGTTTGTCTCTTTTAAAAAAAATATCAGGGGCATTCTTCCCCTTTCATCTGTTGTAAACCAAAATCGCTCTGCTTTGGAAAAGAAACATGATTTGAGTTTACTTTAGGAAGATGGTAGTTGTTGTGGGTTACTTTGTTTAACTTTTTTTTTTTACTTTGGTGTTAACAATTCTGTCCTGGTCTCATTTTCAGCTTCCTCAGGTACACCTGAAGTTCTTCCTACAATGAGAAGATACATCCGCAGTTTCTTTGCCTGCAGGGAGTGTGCAGAACACTTTGAAGCGATGGCAGCTGAGTCTATGCATGAAGTGAAGAACAGGGATCAGGCTATCCTGTGGCTTTGGTCAAGGCACAACAGAGTCAATGACCGCTTGGCAGGTGAGGATTCTGCTCCTGGAAGTGGACTTGTTGACCATTTTATCCAGCAAATATCCTGTTTCTCTAGCAATATATAGGCTTTCAGAAGCTTACATAGTTGTTGGATTTGCCTCAGAAGAATGGCCCTCGGAGCTAAGTTGGTATGGAAAGAGAACAAGCTCACCCATTGAGTTTCCATGATTGAGGGTTGACTTTAACCTGGTCTCCACGGTCTTAGTCCAACATCTATACCACACTGGCTGTGTCATTGGACTCCCAAGTCTTTTGGGAGCTGGACTCCATAATATCTAAAAGAGTACAGCTTCCACCTTTGAAAAAAGTACTCAGTGTAGGAATTTTAAAAGAACTTATAAGTCAGTGGCTACAATAAGGACGGCAACTCCATTGTTAAGCACTGTTGTCATTAAGCGAATCACCATGAATCACTTAGTATGATATGACCATGACCATGATTTACAATTTCCTGCCAGCTTCTCCATTGACTTTGGATATTGGAAGCTGACTGAAGGTTGCAAATGGCAATCCCATGACTGTGGGATGCTATGACCTTCATAAATGTGCGCTGGCTTCTAAATGCCCAAATTGCAATCATGTGACTGCAGGGATTCTGCAAGTAGCTGCAACTTCAAAGACCAATTATAAGTCTCTATTTTCAGCACCATCATATGGTCAAATGTCTGCTGAATAAGTGGCTGGTCAGCAAGGACTACCTGTATATTCTGACTTGAGTTCCATAGAACATAGAATAACAGAGTTAAAAGGGACCTTGGAGGTCTTCCATTCCAAGCCCCTGCTCAAGCAGGAAACCCTATACCAATTCAGACAAATGGCTGTCCAGTCTCTTTTTGAAAGCTTCCAGTGATGGAGCAGGTAAATAGGGATGTGGTGGCTCAGTGGGTTAGGACGCTGAGCTTGTCAATCAGATGGTCGGCAGTTTGGCGGGTCAAATCCTGAGTGCCACATAACGAGTGAGCGCCTGTTACTCGTCCCAGCTTCTGCCAACGTAGCAGTTCGAAAGCACGTAAAAATGCAAGTAGAAAAATAGGGACCACCAGGGTGGGAAGGTAACAGCGTTCCGTGCGCCTTTGGCGTCTAGTCATGCCGGCCACATGACCACGGAGACGTCCTCGGACAAGCGCTGGCTCTTCGGCTTTGAAACGGAGATGAGCACCAGCCCCTAGAGTTGGAAACGACTAGCACGCATGTGCAGGGGAACCTTTACCTTAGTGATGGAGCACCCACAACTTCTGAAGGCAAGCTGTTCCACTGGTTGATTGCTCTCACTGTTAGGAAATTTCTTAGTTCTAAGTTGCTTCTCTCCTTGGTTAGCTAGTTATCTTGATTAGTTATCTCCCTTAGCTTCTTTTTACAACAGTTGATTGCTTCTGTCAAAAGAGAACTGTACTCTATCTCTGCCCCCAGCAATAGCTTCCTTTTTTTGTCTGGAAAATTTGATTTCAGTTTACATAGCAAAAATTTCAAATATGAAAACTTTCATTTTAAATATTGTTCTGTAGTTTTCCTTGAAAACCGTTGATGTTGAATGTGTATCGGGGAAATTGAACATAAGTAGTCTTGACCTATAATCACAATGGAGCTCTAAATTTCCACTGCTAAGCAAGACAGTTAAGTGAGTTTTGCCCCATTTTACGATCTTTCTTGCCACAGTTGTTAAGTGAATTACTGCAGATGTTAAGTTAGTAACACGGCTGTTAAGTGAATCTGGCTTCCCCACTGACTTTGTCAGAAGTTGCAAAAGGCGATCACGTGACCTGGGACACTGCAACTGCCATAAATACATGCCAATTGCCAAGCATCCACATTTTGATCATAGAGAGGCTTCAACAGTTGCAAGTGTGAAAAATAGTCAGAAGTCACTTCTTTCAGTGCCGTTGTAACTTTGAATGGTCACTAAATGAATGGTTGTAAGTTGAGGACCATCTGTCATTGCTTGTTTCTAGAAGTTCATTCTACACTTTAGTGCAGTTACCTTCCAGGATGTGCTAGCCTTTTTAATAGCCACCTCTCCTCCACTGGATCTATTGCTCTAATGCTGGGGTCTGAATTGAAAAATAGACAGTGGCCAATTGATTCTGTATTGTGATGGCACAAACTAAAGATGATCAGAGTTCTTGATAGAAGAAGCTTCCTCATCTTTATTTGTTAGTTTGCACTCAGGGACTGATTGAGGGAGAGATTGTTTCTTGATTTAGATAGTTCCAATTATAAATGGAAGCATTTTTGAAACACACATACACAGAGAGAATTTTTATTTGACTGAGTTTACATGCTGCATCTGTTTTGCTGTCTCTAAAACAAAATAAATATTTTTTCTTTCTGAGAACGCTTTGCTTAAGAACTCTATTAGGCCCAACAGGCTAGCTTTCTGGCTTGCGGAGTCCTCTAACTCCCTCCTTCAGCAGCCCTGAGGAGGCTGCCATTTGAAAAAAGGCACCTCATCACCACCCACCATGCTGAAGAAAAGCCCCCTTCCCTATAAAAGGAGGAATTGTAGCAAATGTTGTGAGCAAGAGAGAGAGCATTGTGAGTTGACCCTGCCCGCCGTAACAAAAAAATCACTGAAGAATACTTGGATCAGAAGGGGCAGAGAGGGTCAGACAGTAAACACCAATTCTTGTTGCCAGAGAGGAGTCAGCAGCTGGTGGTTTTGAACCAGCGACTCAGCTACTAAATCTTCTTCTTCATCTTTTCTACTGGGGGCTTCTAAAGGCTGACACGTGCCTTGAGAGGACCTTCCTCCAGGACTGCTACCCAAGTGCTGTGCTTCTCACCGACAGATGCCGTCCCTTGTTCTACAGTCCTGTTTTCCCTGACAGGAGGAGGAATTAGGTGACTCCCCTTGACAGATGATTGTGAGAGGAGACTCATTGACCAAGCAGAGAATCAAAGGAGTTATTTACTCTTTGTTTCTCTTGGGTTTTCCCACCCTCTCTGTCTATCCCTAGAGTCATAATCTCTGATCTTCTAAGGCATAGTTTCTTACTCCCTTTACACAGCTACCCATCCATACATTTATTCCTCCAAGCCCAGGGTAAATAACAGCCACTAAACAGGCTAAATCCTCTTCAGAATTTCACCAGAGCCTTTAGAAGATGCCCGTTTAAGTCAGTCTCTTAAACGCTTTGGACTGTCAACAGTCCAAGGGAATGTTGATGGCAAATCTACTAACCATAAGGTAATTGCCCAATGAATGTAGACAGCAAATTCTTTATTGTAAGCATTTACTAAAATTATTATGTTATATTTCAGATATCCACAAGTTTCCACAGTTTAAATCTTTCTTTGTTCTTCTCAGCAGATTCTCAATATAGAATGCTTGTCTGCATTTTGGAACGCAAATTCCACACATTCTGAGAGTGATCATATCCATTCAGAATTAAACCAACTCATTTCATCTAATTCAGAAAATCAGGGGCAGCCCACTAGGTAGACCAGACTAAGAAATAGACTCCAAAGAAAGACTGAAATTACTTTGACTGAAACTGACCGTAATAAAATAATCTTATAGTCTGATCCTGCTGCACCTTCTTCTCCTTCTTATAATCTGTCGAATTTCTCTGGACTTAAAAACTATTTCAGCCCTTTTTTCCTGAATAGAAGCTCTTCCATATGTCTATAAAGGTCGTGTTCCTTTTCCTCTATGTTGTTGTTAGTTGCGAAGTCGTGTCCGACCCATCGCAACCCTATGGACAATGTTCCTCCAGGCCTTCCTGTCCTCTACCATCTTCTGGAGTCCATCTAAGCTCACGCCTACTGTTTCAGTGACTCCAAAGGTTGACTTGATATAATTGGGTGTATTTCAAATATTGGATACTTAGAAATGATAAAAACTGGGTATCCTTTGCATGCCCCATTCTGAAAAAATATGGGGAAGCAAAAGTTGTTTATTTATTTACTTTTGCTTTTTCAAAACATTTATATGGCCATCCAGTTCAAACAGTTCAACTCTGAGTGGTCTATAAAATTCAATTAAACAAAAATGCAAAAGGAAAACAGTACAGGTAGTCCTTGATTTATGACCACAATTGAACCCAAATTTTCTGTTGTTAAGTTAGACATGTTAAATGAGTTTTGCTCCGTTTTACAACCTTTCTTGCCACAATTATTAAGTGAATCACTTAATATTTGAATCACAATTATTAAGTGCATCACTGCTGTTAGTAATGCGGTTGTTAAGTGAATCTGGCTTCCCCATTGAGTTTGCTTGTCAGAAGGTTGCAAAAGTTGATGCCATGACCTGGGGGCACCGCAACAGTCGTAAATATGAGTCAGTTGCCAAGCAGCTGAATTTTGACCATGTGACTGTGGTTTTGACCATGCAACAATGGTGGTAAGTGTGAAAAGTCACTTTTTTCAGTGCTATTACAATTTCGAACAGTCACTAAACTAACTCTTGTAAATCGAGGACTACTTACATGTGCCACTAAAACAAAATAAAACAGTTTAATGGTTTGTTGTATTTCACCAAATGTGACCTCAGTTTATCTTCACTCAGGTTCTTGGATTTTAACTGCTTAAAGTTCTTACTATAGTGGTCCACTTTGGCAAAGGCAAGTCAGATGTTAGATAATCTACACGGTGCTTTTTTTCCAACAACAACAACCTGGCACTAAGAAAAGCTGATTCATTTCTAAGATAGAATCATGCAGTTTTACTTTTGTAAGTGAAAATAATAGTATTATTTCCATGATGATCTGCTGCAGTCATTCCCCCCCCCTTAAAAGGTAAAGGTTCCCCCGCACGTGCGTGCTAGTCGTTTCTCTAGGGGCCGGTGCTCATCTCCGTTTCAAAGCCGAAGAGCCAGCGCTTGTCCGAAGACGTCTCCGTGGTCATGTGGCCGGCATGACTAGACGCCAAAGGCGCACGGAACACTGTTACCTTCCCACCATAGTGGTCCCTATTTTTCTACTTGCATTTTTACGTGCTTTCGAACTGCTAGGTTGGCAGAAGCCTCCCCCCCTTAGGAATAGCTTATAATTTAAATTTTGGAAGTTCCTTGCTTGCTTTTCTTGTCAGAGTAGAATTATCTATATATGCATATATACTATATATCTATAATAGACATAATAGATATAATATTTCACATTTCACAACCCATAAGGTTGGACAGGACAGGATAGCACCTTCAGTCAACTCACTGAATTGGAACATAGAAAATATTGGAAGGCTTGTAATAACAAATGAATGAATAAGGTTATTTTTATCAGGTTTTTTTTCACCCAAGCTTTTACATCCTTATCAGGAGATGGATTATTGAAGCAATTTTTCTGCAGAATTTTTTTCTTGGCTAAGAACCAGGGAGTTCAAAAGTTTGCATTGCTTTCAAAGTAATGAAGCAAATATTTTTTTTCTCTTCAAACCTGTTTCATTGTCAACCATTTTGAACATGCTTTTATGGAAAAGCAGCGTTAATATATTGATGCGTACTTCTCTTCATATTTTATGTCACAGTTACTGAAAACACAGTAAAAATTGTTGAAAGCATTAGCTTTCATAACTATTTCCGTAAATATTTAGAGACATCATCTTTGGGTTATCTTTTAATTTTGGAAAATGAATTAGCATTGATCAGCTTTTAAAGCAAATCACTATATACTAGTAGCAGTTTTATTTAAGATACGGTATGTTTATAACTAAATGCAGTACAGATAAATAAAATTGTATACCATATACACCAACACCATTGTAGGAAATTAGCTAATGCAATATAATAATCAATATAAATGTTACCTAATACTAGAAAAACTTTGGTATAATCTACAGTGAATAATGAGTTAAGTTTTCTGGCTTCATAAATGTCCAACATAAAGAAGCATTTTAAGGGCTTTTTAACAATAAGGTACTGGATGCAGTAATTAGTCATAAGTCAAACCAGTCATTTATAGACTAATTAGCTTGTGAATATTGATGTGTATGAGAATATTATTTGAATATTCATGATAGTAAGACTTTCATTTTTTTGTTCAGGTACAGAAAGTGAAGATCCCAAATTTCCCAAGATCCAGTGGCCTCCCAAAAGTTTGTGTCCTTTATGTCATTGCACCTCAACTGATAGTTCTTTGCAGGATGGGAAAAAGTCTATGTGGGATGAGAATCAAGTCTTGATGTTTCTCAAATGGCATTTTTCTGAAAAAAACATTTACATGGATTCTCCCCTGGAGCATCAAAGAAGAAATGTTCGAAATGTTGCTCAACAAAATCATGAAGCTGAACGGAACCTGGAAGGGGGAGGAGGAGGTGAAGAGAATGGCCAAGACCATCAAAAGGAACCAGATGAAGACAAGAAGGCAGAGCAGCTAGAGGCAGGGAAAGTGGAAAAGAAGAAATACGATTTGGGGAAACCTGGTTCTCCAGAGTGGCATAAACCAAGCATTGTCAAGATGAGCACAAAGGCAAAAGAAATGGTGGAGGATATTGTTGATCTTGATACATTTAGTGAGCAGCATTTTAAGAGCAAAGCCTTGAAGCTGGCAAGACAGATTAGTGACAGAGAGAGGCGGACTAAGAGGGACACTCGGCTGTTCCTGATGGAGAATGAGGGCCACCACTCACTTGATTATATTAGAGAGTCCCTGAGGCACAAGAACTTGGGAGACAAACAGTTCTCTGGCATCCAAGTGGAAAAAGAGAATACTATGAGGGGAAACCAGTGGTTCTATATTCTGGGAATGGGTTTCTCCCGGTTGGATGTCAGCTTGTGTGTGCTCTTGTATTTGCTTTCTTCTGTCTGCCTGTTGGGCATGTACACCTTCTTTCGCATGCGCAGGGGTTACCGCAAGGCCCGGCTAGGCTACTCATTGACATGAAATTGAAGCAGAGGTACAGCAGCCATTAGGTAATGGAAGGGGCATTTGATGTGGTGATCTTTCACTAAACTAACAATTCCTATACTGAATATACACAGATGAAAGAGTACCTAGTGAACAGACTGGTCTGTTTTGTCACAGTTGCTAGATCCTTTATATATATTTGTACCAGAATGAAATAGCTGAGTGTAGTGACAAAAGGGGCATGGGGTCATATTTCAGAGCACACCGTGACAGGCTGTTTGTCTGAGGAATCGGGGGCCTTTTATTTTTTTGGTTTGTGGTGATGGGAGAGGATTAATAAAGAGAAAAGATTCAGATCTCATTAGATAAATGTAGTACGATCCTCTTTTCAACAGTCAGAACATAACGTAGAAACTATTGCTGTTTTAAGAGAAAAAAAGCATGACAAGTTTAGGACCAGCAACAAAGTTGTATTTCTGAAATCTTCGTGCCTTGTGTTTTGAGGTATGTCCAAGTCCTGTAACATTATGAAGAAGCCTTATGGCCTAGGTATACAAAAAGCCTAAAATACTGTGCTCGAGGATCTCTTGAACACTTTCAATCTGTTTTCCAAAGCTTCTGTGCCACTATAAAATTACACTTAGTAAAGCCAGATATATGGTGTTGTTTGCAAATGGCAGTAATCACGCAAACAAAAAAGAATTAGGTTCTCCCTTCCATACCCATCTAAGGTATAAATTGAGGGAGTTTGCTTGCCCTTCTGCATGACTTCTTGGGGTCCTGCATAGAATATACATTGCTATACGTTGTATGTATTTCCCATGCAGCCCAGCTTCTTCCCTTGATCAGATGACAGAAGGCAAAACAGCCCTTAAGGTTTTTGAACTTGAACTCATGGTGTAAAGAATTAAAAGCAGCTGGCAACAAGTTCGGGTCAAGACGGTGCAGTGGAATAGATAGATCAGTATGAGTCAAAACCTCCTAACCAGGGCAGCAGTTTTTACTAGCTGCTATCTTTGTTCAGTCCTTTTGCTGCGTCCTTTCTCTTTCTCTCTATATCCTGGTAGCTTCAGATTTGATGTCATTCCCCTTTTCTATCCTACCCTGTAAACTTACATCTGTTCTAGTTTTTTAACCAGGTGATCTTCATATTTTACTTAATAGAAGAGAAGAAGTGAAAGCAAAGATGCATTTTTTAGGAGTGCATCTATCTCTCCCTGAACCATGAGTTGATGATTTTTGATATCATTAGAATTATCCCTGTTGGGGCACCTGCATTCAACTGGAAAGAGTTCTGGAGGAGAAGAAATTAATCAGGACCTCTAAGGATCCTTTTGGCCATTGGTTTGATTGCTGATGATTACTTTCTAAATGTTTTTCAGCTGCCTCAGTGTGGAAAGAATAGCCTAGTCTAGTTTAAAAAGAAAGAAGTTATTGATAAGTCAGATAAAGAGTTAATCTAGCAAGATTTCTTCACTGGGGAAGAATGATAAGACTTTAGAAGGTAGAAGACAAATGGTACACCTAGGTGTCTAATAAAGACATTGCAAACTCCTATTCATTGCAGTTATCTGGTGCCATTACCCTAGGACAAGGATGAACAACCAATTCTGGGAGTTGAACTCCAGAGATTGTAATTTTACCATAGTTGCCTATCCCTATACTTGGAGGAAAGTGACTAGTCTAAAATGTTGTATCTTGACAAAACATCCGAAGTGAATTAATCACTAGCATCCCTCAATTTCTTAGATTTTTCCAGCTCATCAGGAATTGAATTTCTCATCTGGCTGAGATCAGAGAAAGCCATGGTCTGAATTTTAGGATCATATTGAGCTTGGTTTGGGAGCTTGAATAATTTAATCCAATCTTAGATAGCTAGAATCTGTAATGCTGATGTCAGTTAGTTGAAATGACCAGTATTTTTCTCTCTTTTTCAAATAATCTTATTAAGAATTACAAGTAGGAAAAATAAAAACTAATACAAACTATGAAAAATATAAAAATAGGAAAAAATACAAAAAAGAAAGGAAAAACAGAAGTAACACTCCCCTTCATCTTGGCAGGTAAATACAATTTCAATAGTTTAGTACTATTTCTCAGTTCATCTACTCTATATAGTCATAACTCATTTGTTCACTAGAAAACAAAATTTAAAAGCTTTGCCATTTGTTCTTTGTCAGCAAAAGTCCAGTAAAGGAAACCAGATATCACTAATTTTCTATTTTATGCTTGATTGAATAAGCCAACACTGAATTTTTAAAATCCTTAAGTTTTAAACCCTTTAAATATAGTCCCAGACTTTAATTGGTCTCTTTTGTAAGTCCAGTAAGAAAAAAGTTATTTTTATGGTTAATTGTACATCATTTGGCAGTGAAATATCTATCAGTTTCATTTGCATATTCAGTATACCTTTATATATTTTTTCTGCTTGACACAGTTAAGTCCACATTCTAATTTCATACTTATCCATTGTAGCTTATTCTTTTTATCTAACCTCATTGTCCCATGTTCCATCATATCAAATAGCTTTGAAGACCAATATTCAAAAACTTACATTAAGCTTGTTGCTCCGTTATTTATTTCTTTGTTAACAAAATAAATGTATTATCCTCTAGCTTCCTCTGGTGTCAAACCTTCATGGTCCCATTATCATGTTTCCTCTTTAAAAAGCCCAAACAATCACCAATTCCTGCAAGAAGAATTCTTCTAATTAATTCAAAATTTTAATTCCAAGGCTATCTGGACTTTTAATCCTTGTTACCATTCCAAAATCATGTTCTATACATTTTTTGCTGTTTAATTCAAATGTTAATATTTTTCCAGAGCCTTTAAAATGACATTTAAAGCATCTTTCTCCAAGGAGAAGGCAACTCACTCAATGAATACAGCAAATATTTTCAGGACAATAAAAGAAATAATTCAAAAAGTGATTAAGAAATGAGGGCCAGGCAGGCTTTATGTCTTTAAAAGGCTGCTTGATAGTTCAATATCCCTCCTCTCTCAGCCACTCAACACATAAGCTGACCACAAAACAACCATTCCCTGTGATCTACTCACAAGGAGGAGCTGTCTGGAGTCACATGGGTTATCTCAACAATCTCTCCTTCCTCCAGAGAGATTTTGTTGGTCATTCAGCAATAAATTTCCTCGTACACCTGGTCCTGCTGCCAGCAGAATGTTTCTCAATCTCAGGAACTTGCTGTCTGGACTTCAACTCCCAGAATTTACTAACCAACTTGCTGAGGTTGAGAAACACTGCCCTAGACTAAGTTTCATTAGACGGTAGTATTTCAAATGATATGAACTCTGATATAATTTAATGCTGTAGAATATTTAAGGCTTCCCTTGGTACTTTCTAACAATTATGTGCCATATGACTATGTGTCTGAAGTAATAGTATGGTTAAAATAGAGAAACAAAGGGTCAGTAAAATTACTATCCCCAATTAAAATGTTATGGTCTGTGGGTCAAAGACTTAACTAAATGTTTACTATGAATCATATTTGCACTAAATGAGAAACACTAGACTTTCACAGGTAGCATATAGTTCAGACCAGCCTGGTTCTATATTGTCGAAAAAAATTTCTGAGAGTTTTGAAATACAGCTTTTTGATAGAACAAGATATTTCTTTAATTGTAAATTGCCATTGCATTCTCTTATGGTTGTTTAATGTTTGTTTAATAGTTGTATGGGTGGTCAAGGTAAGATGTACTCTATACTCTATATAATTCAAATTATATAAATATCTTTCATAGGCTCTGTGGTAAAAATGATGCTACCATTCCCTTGTTTCTTGTCTGTTAACATAATTGTAGTCTCAACTATTAATTTATTCAAGGGACAGTAGATTTGAAAGACTATTCTAAAAACCTGTTAATTATTCTTTGCTATCATCTGTTTAAGAGGTTATAATTCGGTGTGCTTTTTAGTCAGATTTTAATAGCTAGGGTAGGAATTAATTCTTCTACTCTCATGGAACATAGGACCATACCGGTACTACTCTCAAAAACTGTGTATTGCCTCAAAAATTAATTTCAGAGTTCCTCAAGTCCTATTTAGTACAAATTGTACTAAATTGTATGAGAGTATGTGTGCTTGGACAAGGATGGGGAGTTTAAATGATTTACCAAATGTAAAGGACTAATACAAATAATAGAAGTATTCCTAATAACTATGTATTCCTTCTTTTCCCTTTATAAGCAAAACTTAGAACAGTTTTCTTCCAATTCACACAGAAGACTATTAGAAGCTGGAATGTATTCTATTGATCAGATCTATCTTGTAAACGGCCACTTGACTATCCTATAGTGACAATAATGAAGTCTTCTTCATTCCTTATAATGTAAAATGCGGATGAAGATCAAGACTAAAAACCAAAATCACAGAGTAGGCCAATAAGATTAAATAGTATGTCCTTCTTGATCAGATACATCTCTGACTCCAACTAAATAAGAACATAGTACTGAATGAGGTTGGCTGGTCACATTCTGCTTCATAACAAATGTGGTTGAGACTGGGATGGAGGATGGGGAATTACCAAGCCACATATTAGTGCCAAAGACTGACTGCCCAATAAATGAGTAAGTGTTATAAGTATAGTCTACACTGAAGTTGCTAATTAAATGATCTTCACAAATATGCCTTATGTTTCCCAGAATTTCTGTGGCAGTCTACCTCAAAGGTCATTGCAGAGATAAACTGTCCTTAACCATCTTGCCATATGATATAACAAATTTGTCTGTTAGATTTTCTCCTATGCTATAATGCTGGTTGCCTTGTAAAGGAACACTGAAGGAGCCACTTTAAACAGGAATGAAGACTTTTTGGTCAGCTTTTAGTTCTTTAGAGCCATGTGAGGCTGGTTTATGGGTCTAGGACAACTCAGCATGGCCAATTCACCACAGTTAATTTGCTGTGGCCAGTTCGCTGCAGGACAACTCACCACAGGACAAGAGTTACATTAATATCAAAGAAATGGTGGAATAAAATCATTAAAGGATGTAAAAGGAGGGACAAAATGAAATGTGAATGATAAAAATTAAAATATTTTTAAAATTATTTTAAATACTTGAATTGTTGAATTATCTCACAGCAAGTTGCCCGCTGGTGAGTTGGCTGTAGCGAGTTATCCCATGGTGAGTTGGCCGTGCCAAGTTGTCCCATTCCACTGGTTTATTGCATTTTCTTTGTATTCCACCATGCTGCGTGGAAATGGTCCAAGAAGCCTCTGTTTACCCAAATTATTTGACCTAGTGGAATAAATTTATTTTTGCTAATAAATAAATGTGTGTATGTAGCCTGTGTATTTGCTTTATGTTTCTAAGATTATGATACATTGCACTGACTAGTGGGAAGGAAGTGGGAAGTTTATAAACTAAATCATACACACAGGCACAGACACACACACTGAGAGATTACACAACTATTGAGTTTTTTTCTAAAATAGATTTAGAAATTGAAATTGAAGTTACTCCATAAAACTTGCTGTAAAATTCCTTTGTACCTTTAAATTTTGGAAAAAAAGATAAGATTTCTTTTGTTCTTTCTTTTTTAAATAATAATTTTGTTAAAGATGATAATTGCAATAGTAACAACATGCTAAAGAACTAAACTAAACTAAAGACAGAATGGAAAGAGTAAAAAGCACAAAGGAAAAGATAAAAAAAAGAAAGAAAAGATTGACTTCCAACTTTAATCACAACTAGTGTAAACAATTGAGTTTAATTCATCTCTTAATTTACAACCAATGAGCTCTTCATCCTGTGCCCATCTCTTACCTATAAGCTGACAGTCTTAGCAAAATTCCATTAAGAGTTGTCAGAAATTACATATTTTAACCTTGATCAAATAAACCAACTTTATATTCCTGCCTTTTACTGTACTCCTGGCAATCTTAATCTTTAGTCCTTTCAAGAAATGCTGTGGAACTTGATTTCATTTCTTTTTTGTCCCTTCAGATTCATCCAAACTTTCAACAAATCTCTTTTGTAAATCCAATATAAAAGAATTACCCAGATAGTTCTTATTTTATTTTTTGTAATTCCCTTTTAATTTTCAAAGACATCTTTTTCCATATTCTTGTAGCCTGTCATTTGTAGATCCACTTTCAGTGTCAATTCTGTCAGATGAAACCTATTCCTTGTCTGCCATTCCTTTCATAACATTTTTAGACACAGTCTAAAAGCAAACATTGCTATTGACATTGTTACTATTAACTTCTGATTCCATTTTTCAAAAGTGTCCTTCAGTATTTCCAATGCTATAATACAGTATACAGTATTGCATCATTCTATACTTGTTAATCAGGTCTATGTCTAGTTCCCTCTAATGTCCAATTTTTAAAATTTAGATATCTCAATTACATTTTAGAAAAAATCAAAACAAATCCCTTTTCCCATGGGAAGGATTATTTACAATTAATTCCAAAATCTTTTCGAATTTATCTGGACTTTAATTCATTTAAAATTCTGCAATCAAAGTCTTAACTATTTGCTGTTTATTTCAAACATTTAAAAATTAGTAAAAATGTGTAGTTAAAACTTTTTTTCATTAAGGATTTAGGGCAGACTCACTGGTTGCTTTCAGACTTGTTGATCCAAAAGTCTCAAATAGCTGAAAAGTAGTTAAGAAGTAATTTCCAAATGCAATTATAAAAGTATGTATGCAAACTTAGTGCCCTTTTTAAAGGCATCAGTTACGGAACTTTTATATTTCAGAAACAATAAAATTGATACTGTAGCTGAATTTATTCAGCAACACAAGAAATTGGACTGCCCTATGTGCCATTTGTCTCATACCCAATAATGCAAAAGTAGGAAATTTTAGTTCTCTGGATCTTGTACAGCATTTTATAATCAGTATAATATCAGACTTTTCTATCTCTTGTGTTATATGATGGTACTGAAACGGATTACAACACTGAAATTCTGAATGTGATGCTAAGAACGTGTTTACAGGTTTCTTTGGTACATTCCATGCTCTATGATCCCCACCCCCAGATGTTTTCTTTCTGTGATTGGACAAGGCCACCAGAACGATTATTGTATGAAAGAGCATCTTCTTTCATCACTGCCATCATCTCCATAACGTGAAGTGTGAATTCCAAAGGGGCCTTCAGTCCTAAAGCTCAGAGAGGCCTATAACACAATATTAATGTAGTATATATGAAAAGAAGATGACAGGTGAGAGTTGCTAGCCTATCCTAGAATATTACTTTCATTAGTTTCCTTGATATCAATGCGAAGCTAGAGTAGCAGGAAAACGTATCCTGCGTGATATTCCAAACAAGTCATTGAGATGTTAGAGAAGTGACATTGTTAGCACATTAAAAATGGACATCGTTTCACTGGGGGAAATGTATTTTATGATAACTACTGACAAAGCCATATAAAATTTAAGAACCTAAATTTTACTGTACTCCCATAGTTTATACTGACGAACATGCTAAATAAAGTAAAAGAAGCCTGTCTTTGTCAGCTGGATCCTGATAGAGATCTTGCAAGCAGGGACATAAGTGTAAGAACACTTAGAAAACATGAGCTGTGTGAACGGCTATTTATTATCAACCCTGAATGTATCATTTTGCCTTTTTTATGAGTGCCTGGGCTCCAATATAATAAGAGGAAGGAAGCCTGTCCCTTTCCTCTCAGTTTCTACCACTGTGCATAATTTTATGTATCTAATATCTCCTCTTCTTGCTAATTTGTAAATTATCATCAAAAATAAATTGTACCATTTCCTTGGATGCTTTGATGGCCTACACCTTTTCTAGCTCTCCAGTAGCCTCTCAGAAGTTGGGTTAAAACCATGCACAATATTTTCTATATGGCGATTCCTTGGATTAGCATAAAACAAGCAATTTGTGTCTCTCTTTGTATTCATTCTTAATAATTTCCAGAAGAGAGTTTCTGCTTTCACGACACCTATACACTGGAATAACGTTTCAACAAAGACCACAACATTTCTTTCCTGGTTGAATCACTGTTGAGCCTATCACTTTTTGCTCTGGAATGCATCGCTTTACCCTGGTTCACACTGAACTGCATTTCCCATTTTAATTTGGAGAAATCTACTATTTTGTTTTGAGCACTTTAAATAATTTGTTGTCCTTGAGGAATTTGATCACCTCCTCCTTGCTCACATCCAGTGTGAGAGAAACCCCCAATCTCTTTCAGTGCAGAATGTTTCCATGGTGGGAGCTTTTCTCCCTTGTGCATCCAATTTACTTTCAAGATAACTCTCTGATTGCATGGAATGTGATGAGTCCATGTCTGAATTCCAATGTACATTGAGTGGAGTCATCCAAATGTGTGTCTGTGTCTGTGTATAGTAACTTATCTGCAAATTTAGAGGAACAGCCAAGGTACAAATTGGGCATACTATTAAAAAATAGGCCCAAATCCTGTTTTTCTGGGATGATCAGAAATTAGGGTCTATAGTCTTTCCATTCCGGTTGCAAGGGTATGATTTTCTAAAGAATAAGATAAAGCTTGTTGTCTCTACCATCCCCCTCTAAAATCCCAGAACCACTGCTCCCATTTCTCTTGTCCTTTTATCCTTGTTCCTAATCATTAAAGAAAATGGTTGTTTTCCAAAGCTGAAACTTGGGCCATCTGCTCCCTTGGTACTAGCTAAATCCTCCTGTAACCAATTCATTGGGATTACATTGACCTCTACTAATCCCAGCCCTTCCCCTGCTGTAGAGGATTTAAAAGGATTACAGACTGCTGATAATAAACTTTATTAAGGAGGCAGTAGTGGGTGTCAATCCGATTTGATGCCTTTTTCCTCCTTACATCTTCACTTTACTGAGAATTGAGGATGGGAGAACAAAATATAACAGCGCAACAGTGGAATTCTATTTGCACTATTTGGAGAGCTCTGAGTTTTTGCATTTCAGCCAAAAATTGCTCCAAGAAGGATAAAAAGAGTTTAGAGTTAAGAGAACTTTGGAAGTTCCAAAGAGTTGTTCATACTCACTGTCTTAAACCACAACCAAACTGAAGCAAATTGTGAGGTAAGCTATATTCAGACCAATAAATATTTTTCATTAGGACATATTGCCTAACTGCAACAATGGAATTATTTTCCTGCATTCCCTACTCTCTTACCCCAAGCAACTCTCTTGATGCTTGTCCTTCTGTATATCAAGTATTCTAACATCATTGCAGCAAGGTAAACACTTGTGTCTCTGGTGTTTCTGGCAACATTACAGAAGTGCTTTGTCATGCTTTCAGGATTTCCTCCCCCCCCCCAACTTCCTAGTCTAATCAACAGCTCTGAAAGTTTTAGCTAATCCCCAATCCAACTTTAACCACCCAATGCGTAGCTTCTCAAATTAGCCAAGATGGGGTACTTCATTGTAGGACCACTGGAAGAACTTCTGTCTGTTTTAATAAAAATCCATATTCCATAAAATGGCATTTATAGATGCAGTCTATGAAAAATACAATTTCTAATTCCCTAGTCTCATTAGATAGTACATATATTCTGTCTGTCTGTCTCTCTATATCTATTTCTATATCATTTCTGTTATACGGGCTAATGAAATTGAGAGGGATAATATAGGGTATAGGGTAAGAAGAAAGTTTTAATTTTGGGAGGAATTATGATTTTTCCTTTTTAAAGTACATGTAAGTTTCCCTCTTCCTTAGATTCTATCTCTGGTCTAATGTGTTTAACTACAAACCTAATCAACCTTAAAGCTATTGCCCCATGCTGGTTGATGTTAATAGATATGGTACTCCAAAACCTCTGGTAGGGACCAAAATGTTTTGCTCCCATTAGAAGGGCAACAGTCTGTTATGGCTAGACAGGCAACTCTTTAACTGGCTTTTTTTTATCTGTGCCAGGCAGGGTGAATAAAATTGTGGTGGAAACCAACAGCTGAGGTTCTACACTAGCAGAAAGAAGCTGAGACACACCTTTTCTTTGCCTAGAATAGGGCCAAGCATTTTGATAAGTTGTTGATATTCACAATGCCACTTTTGTACGATACTTTCAATTATTTTTGTTTGTTCTTTTGTTGTTACAAAATAAGACATAATGTACTGTCAACTTACTTTAAGCCACATCTGGTATTTAATTGCATAAGAACTCTTGCAGTAATATATGAACACAGTGTTGGGAGTCTTATGGCCTTTTCCAGCTTGGACCCTATCCAAGCACGAACATGATTGACAACATTGGGGTTTTGTTCCCCCTTCTGATGCCCCAGTGATATTGCTTTACTCTCATCCCCAGCCTAGCCTGTGAATGAGACAATCTTATATCAACCTTACTCAACCAGAGTTGAAGTAGCATTCTCACACTCTCCCACACCATTTAAAATCTGTCAGGCTTTGCCTCCAATTAGCTTGGAAGTTGGATGAAAGTCAAATGTCTGACATTAGCCTGAAAGAGAAGCAATAGAGATAGGACAGGAATCGGTAATGGAAGTAGCAAATTTCATGTTGGAATATTTTTCAGAGTGGAGAGTATTTCCTTGCAAGCATTTCTCTCCCTTTTATTTACATACACACATACCCTTAACTTTCCTTGCTAGTTTCTCTTTTGCAGTAGCCTGATTCACAGAGGTTTAGCAGAGGTTTTTCTTACTGCTTTGAAGGATAGAGAAAATCTCACTTGCTTAATATCTCAAGGCACATATAAACCTCATTGTGCACAGCGGATCCAGTTAGCTTTATTTTAATTAGAATTTTGGTGAGATTCTGATCCACATCCAGATCCTCTTCTACACTTGGGGAACAGTTCAAGTCTGTCTCTTCTCCCCCTGCTTTGATTAAGCATCTTTTTCCATGAGTTAAAGAGAAAATAGGAGAGGATCCAGGCTAGGATTCTAAGAGCTCCTTCTCATGTCAGTGAAAATGGAGAGGGGTCAGCAGCACTTTTGATGTAATTTTCTATGTTTCTATCGGGGAGAAATCCTCACTCAGTTAAAAATGAAGGCTAGAACTCTGGGAGCACCCTGGTGGGATTTGTGGGTGCATCAAAAACTGGTCCTCACAGACATTTAAACAAAACCATCTGAGGTTACGCAATGCAAGAGCTTACAAGGTTGGTGCCCACAGCTTTGAATCAATTCCTGCTGTCTGGTGGGCTGTCTCATGGGCACTGGCCTGGCCTGCCTCCTCCTCAGAGCTTAGATTGATAAATAGGGTGCAAGTTGATGTCTCCTTAGCATTAGCAGAGCTGCCTTTCACCCTGATTTCCCCTGGGCACATGTCAGCAATAGCAGTAATAAGCCAAAGGTTTTTACATGCCCACCCACCTGTCTCCATTTCAACATGCGGATTTCCTTCTCCCCCTTCAGCCATTTCTTTAAAAAAACTGGGGGAAGTTTTATAATATTAAAAATAAAACCACATAACCATGGGTCTTTAATATACTAGTTCTCTAGCTCTCTCTTACACACACAGACACACAGAGAGAGACAGAGACAGAGAGAGATAAATAGATGACATTCTCTAGGGTTTCAACCCCAAGAATAAAGAAACAATGTCCTTTCCTTTTAGAAAAAATGCTTAGCTGTTCTGTCGTAATAGCTGTGTGTTGTTATGTTCTGTGCAAAATGCATGAGGAAAAAGGGAGTCCTCTCCCACACCTCCCTAACCAGGACATTTGCCACGTCTTGTGCAGGGGACAAGAAAATGCACCGCCCCCTCCCCCCCTCCAGCCAGCCCCTTGCTTTGTTCACCCTAACATTCAGCTCCTTCTCAAAACCTGACCACCTGCCCGCCAGTCAGTGGGTCAATGCCACAATGCAGCACATCCTCCAGAGTTTCCTTTTTTCTCCCCCCAGCTGTCCTCCAGTTTAACCCCAATCAATCTCTGTCCAGCCCCATTGCTTCCTCACCCAGCCCTGCTGCTGTCCTTTGGAATTCCCAGAGTTGCTCATCCTGGCCTGCTGCGTATTTACAACCTGCCCTGCCCTGCCCTGCCCTGCCCTGCCCTGCCCTGCCCTGCCCTAGACCCATTCAAAATTATCTCCACTTACAGAAATCCTGACCAACAACTGTGGTGGATGTGATCAGTATCAGATTCAAGGACAGGACAGGACAGGACAGCAAATAATTGTCCTTTCTAGAGGGCACGGGTGGAAGAGAAAAGACTTCTACAGCCAGGCAGAGGTGAGATTTTGGCAGCTGCAATGTGTCTTATAGCTTGGATAAAAGCTTTACCTGTTGAACTTCTGTCTTTAAGGAAAGCGTATTCAGGAATCCTGTGTTAGGAAAGCAATTTTTGGTTTTCTTGGTATGGAGTTTGTTTATTTATTTTAGAAAATAGTTATGGCCACCCATCTGACACAAAAACCCTGGGTGATTACCAACAATCAACAAAGGCAATATAATAAAACCTCGATAAATCAGAATTAAGATCACCATAATACAATAACCAAGATGCAGTATAGTACAGGTAGTCCTCAACTTACGACTACCATTGAGCCCAAAATTTCTGTTGTTTAGTGTTAAGTGAGTTTTTGCCCCATTTTACGACTTTTCTTGCCACAGTTATTAAGTGAATCACTGCAGGTGTTAAGTTAGTAACACTGTTGTTAAGTGAATCTGGTTTCCCCATTAACTTTGGTTGTCAGAAGGTTACAAAAGGTGACACATAAACCTGGGACACTGCAACCTCCATCAATATGAGTCACTTGCCAAGCGTCTGAATTTTGAAGTCCAACAGGTAAAGCTTTTATTATGTGACCATGGGAATGGTGAAATGGTCGTGTGAAAATGGTCATGTTACTTTTTTCAGTGCCACTGTAACTTCGAACGGTCACTAAATGAACTGTTGTAAGTCAAGGACTACCTGTAAACTCCACCACACAAAGCACACACACATCTCTACTACTATACTAGGCTCATCAAACTTCCTGGCCCAGCCTCTGAGGAATTCAGGTCTTTAAAACTTTCAGAAGACCAAGAGTATGTCAGGGCAAAATAATAATAATAATAATAATAATAATAATAATAATAATAATAATAATAATAATAATAATCATCATCATCATCATCATCATCATCATCATCATCATCATCATCATCATCATCATCATCATCTCTTCCAGGGCATGGAAGAGAAGTAGCAACACTTTTCTTTTACCATGATAAGCTATTGACAGGCAAACATTTAGGATGGAGAGCACATCATGTTGTCTTTCAAGCATGTGTGGACTTCACCTCCCTGAATCCCCATCCAGCATGCTGGGATTTGAAGTCCACACATCTTAAGATTGGTGAGTTTAAAAAAATTGTCCAAGAATGGAGGTCATGGCAGAAGGTTATGCCCTCATAAGACTGGGAATTGAAATTATTGCGTCACTGGCTACACCTCTGCAGTTCTTTTTAATGAAATGCAGGCCCCAGCTTCAAAAATATTCCCCTCTCCTTTGTTAGAGCTTGACATTTTGCTAGGATATTCGTGCAGGGGAGTGCTGAAACATTGTGATTTAAATTTTTCTTCCCAATTAAAATATTTAGAGAATCTAAAATAATGAAAAATGGCTAGAGGTGAAAAGCCGCAAAAGTGATAGAGTTTCAGGGTTCTGTCAGTTTTTAACTGAAATGCCTATTTTAGGGCTGGCTCTGTGGTTTTCTATATGCTTCTCAGTTAAAACTGGCAGGGAAGTGTATCACAGTTGTCAGAATCACATTCGCCCTTTTTTTTAGCTTCTGCTTCTTTTAAATTGACTCTTTAACTTTCTGTCTGTGCAGTTTGAGTTTTATTTGAATTGCATGGTTGTTTTATGTACCTTCAGAACAATTCTTATAAGAGCAACACAAATTGAATAACTAAATAAGATTAGGATGTGAATAAGATTAGGAAACTGGTTAGGAACCAAAAGATTTTTTCCCCCTTCTCTCAGAGCAGACTTTCAAATGACAGCCTCTATTCCATAATAACCTGGCTTGGAGTTCAGTCAGGCAATTTAAAAGCTCCAAGTTTTCCTCATTCCACAAAGCTGCTTTTTACCTCATCTTTCTCTAACCCATACCGACTAAAAAAGTAGCTTCACACATCACAATGGCTATGCAAAACCATAAGCATATTGCACAGTAAGGAAATAAAATTATATACACTTTTAAGTGGCATCCGAACACTTAATCCAGAATTCCAAGTTAGGTGTGCATAGTACCTTAAAAGGCATAGGCTTACTATAGTTTATGGCTTTCTCAGAGTAATTATTACATACCTTGAATATACAGGCTTAGAGGAGTGGACAGCAGTTACGAAAAAGAGAACAAAAAAGCAGGCAGCAACAGCAGAGGAAACAGGCTAACTTTCATCAGGTATTCTGGCCCCAAAGACTGTGAAATACTGAGATTTAACCAAGTAGGAAAGATGAAATTGGAAAGAAAAGTAGTCTAATCAGTGGAATTTCCATCATCCTGTTTCATACATCGGTAGTCCTCTGGAATGCTAGGTCTGTGTGGTCAGGAATAAACGTGCCAAGAGTCCCTTTTGATGTAATCACATTTAAGACATCTCTCCCCTGGCAGTACCCTACAGTAATGGTAACAGGGAGCCTCTACCAGTTTTAGCAAATGCCAGAAGCTTATTACATAATTAAAAGCTGATTGGGACATCCCCGCCCCCTCATTTTCATGTTTATTGATTGTCACTTACAGAATCTTTGGGACATTGGAAGGTTCCTGGTTCAACCTCCTGCCTGGGGCAGGAATCCTCAGAGCATTCCAGACAAATGGCTGTCCAAACTTTTGTGAGGAAATTGCTCCTTGTTTCGAGTTTCGATCTCTCTGTGTAAAGCTGCCCCCATTGGTTCTTGTTCTGCTCCTGGAGATTACAGAGAATAAATCAATGCCCATATCCCTATGGCATTTCTTTAAACATTGGAGGACTGCTACCATGTCTGTCCTTGGCCTTGTAATCTTTAGACTGACCATACGCACTACCCAGTTCTTACAGTTCTTTCATGGGATTTATCCAGTGCTTTTTTTGTAAAAGAAAAAGGTGCCGGAACTCACACATGTCATACAACCCGCCTAGCCTACCCTACAAGGTTCCATCCAAAAAAGGTGCCGGAACTCCGTTCTCAGCGTTCTATGAGCAAAAAAAGCCCTGGATTTATCATAGAAGTCCCTAACTTCTTTGTTAATTGCTTTTGCACTCTTTCCAGCTCCTCATCATCCTTTTTGTATTTTGGAGAACAAAACTGGAACTGGCTGGGAAATTCTGGGAGCTGAAGTCCACCTGTCTTCAAGCTGCCAAGGTTGAGTCCACCCCTCTTCAAGCTGCCAAGGCTGACATGCATTTCTTTCCTGCCCCACATTGAGCAAGTTCTTAGAGGACCTTTTTTAACTTTTGCAAAAAGACAGATTCAAAACAGGAATTAAGCACTTCAACCTTCTTACTTTCTCTCTCACCATCTTGGCAACTTCTCCAACCAGCAAATCAATATCTCAAACATGTAATTAACTAATATTTCATTATCATTCGCCTGGCCTTTAAAATATATCAACAGAGCCATTATCACTTCTTTTACCCTTGATATTCACCCAGAAATCTTTGGCATGGTTTTTTATTTGATGTAATGAATGTCCATCAAAGTATACATTATTTATATATTATGTGTCCTCCCCCCACTTCTTCCACTTCTGTTTCTGTGAAACAAACTACTTCCTTCTAATGCTGTATTTCAATCATGAGTTCCTTCCGCTAGGTTTCAGGAATACTAATACTAATAATGTCAACTTTGTCTGCTCCTCCCCCCACTTTTGGTCCTCATACTCTGCATGTTGGTGTACAGGCAACTGCCTTCATAGATTTGGCTGCTGTACTTCTTGGTGTATTTCTGAGCATCCCTTCCTTCTGATCACTTCCTTCCCTGTTATAAGGTTTACTGCCTTTCAGAGTGGTTCTATGTGTTCATGATTCCCGCCCCCTACCAGACGATATGAGGAATATAATCTTCCAAACAGATTCTTCACAGACTTTATGAGGGACAGTCTACCTCTCAATAGAATGCCTGACTGTCCAGGAATCTGGTATTTTCTTAATAATATTATCTCTTGATCCAGTGTTTCACCTCCAGAATCTTCTGTTCTTTCCTGGGCCAGGAACTCCATTCAAAATTGTAGACAAAAACACTCTTTGGTCTCCTGTCTACTTCTTTGGATTCCCTTGATATTATTTCCAGGTTATTTCTGGGAGTGTCATTTATTCCAAGATGAAATTTAAAAAAGGGACAGTGGTCAGTATGTCTGTTTAGTCAGGTCAGCTTCTCCATTATATCCAATGTGGTCTGCAGACTCTGCTCATCTCAGCATCACATCACCCATCATCACCACATGCATTTTTCTCTTTGGGCCTGCAAGTCGTTCTCCGAGGGGAAGACCTAGAACTGACTACACAGTTTCACTCACCGAGAGTGTCTCTTGGTTCTCTTCGTCTTCTGAATTATGTGCTGCCAGGCTTTTTCCTCTAGGATTTCTGTTTTCTTTACCTTGTCAAGGAAGTCATCATCTTCCCCAGTTAGGCTGAGTATGGCCAGATATTCTTCCAGGCCCTCTATTCTCTTCTCTAGTAATGTGATAAGCTTGAATTTGGTTCAGGCATTGTTGGGCTCATGTGGTCTAGTGGCAAATGACTTGGGCCAAATCAAATGGTTCCAGAGGCATTCCTTTCAGTTATTAAGGATTCAAATTGAATCAAATCTTTTGATTCAGACGTTCTATCAAACTGCCTTTGAATTAATTCTGCAAATCAACCCAGAGAAGTTGTGAAGATTAAAACCATTATGGTGAAACCAACAATGTGGGTCCCAGCATTTCCCCCAAAAACATCAATAAAGCTGACCAAAACCTGTACTCCAAAGTTTTCGGCATCTGATGGGATGACTTATTTTCTCTGTGCAACCACTGAATTGAATTGGGTTGCTGCATTCTAAAAGAATACAAAATTAATTTTTAAAATCTTATAATTTATATCCTACCAATCAATCATGTATTGAAGGTCTAATTATAGTTACTGGCAAGCTAAATGATAACACAGTTGAAAATATTTAATTTCCCTGCCCTACCCCGTATAGTCTTCAGAAAGATCCAAATGCTGGGTTCTCGAAGAGTAGGAAAGATCTAGTTATATCTTACTATAGCAGAAAAGATCAATGCCAAGTTAAAGTGAAGCAGGATGGACTTTAAATAATAATTTAATTTAGTAATTTAATTTTAATTTTTTAAAGAAATAATCATATGTCCTTTACACACACTCATACCGGCTCTCATTGCTAACACGCATTTTAATAACTCAATAAAGCTTGCATTAAAAAGAACCTTCCAAGCTTTCAGATTGAGATGCTGCAGTGGCTATTTGGCATCTCCAGGTCAATGTGTCTTTCAATTATCTCTTCTCCCCCACTCTTATGGACATAGAAAAAATGCCGAGAGCTTAATCTCTTTATTTCAAAGGGTTTTCTATGGTAGGAAACCAGTTATTCTGTGTAGGGCCACTGAAAGATGGGTCAACAGGCTTTCTCCTTTCTAGTGAACCGACCTTGCTTGCTTACTGCCATTAGCAAAAGGAAGCAAGGGATCTGGAACTTGGTCAGCTATCTGGTTGGGGAAAATGGGTAGGACTGTCCCCGGCTGCACTGTCCACAGGTAAAAAGTAAACGTTTTTACCAGGTGGTTACTGATTAATCTGCCTAGACATGCAGCAGGACCAGTTCACACCATACGCAGAAAACTCTAGTAAATTGAACTTTGCCAATCAAGAAGGAACCTAGCAACATGAGAAACTGATCACCAATTACAGGAAGCATTTAGCTGCAGTTAAAAGTGGGACAACTAGTTACTAAATCTGAAAGGGTGGTTACTTTTTTTAAAATGCTGGCACATATTGCATGTTGGAAGATTTTGTGAAATAAATCAAGCAAGCACCAAACTTTGAGTTAATTCTTTCAGCCAGATTCCCTTTCTATATCAATAAGAGAAATGTGGAACTATGATAGTGTTCAGGAGTAAAGATATATGCAGAAAGAGGCAAGCGTCTTTCTATAGAAATGTATAAAGAAAGGGACGTTGAATTCTGTGAACCACCACCACCCACCCACCCTCACAAGGCACTGCCCAGTGGCATATGTTTAACTTATCAGTGTGCTCACAGAGACAAAAAGATTTGTCACCAGAAAATAAGGGAAGCAGGAATTCTGGATAGCAAAATATAGAGGGCGGGAGCCAAGGGAATTAAAGGAGGCTGCAGTTTAAGTTTAGGAGTATTATTATTATTATTATTATTATTATTATTATTATTATTATTATTATTATTATTATTATTATTATTTATTCGATTTCTATACCGCCCTTCTCCCGAAGGACTCAGGGCGGTTAACAGGGCATATATAAATAACAGTACAAAAGTTAAAAGAAAATTAAACAATGCCCAATTAAAATACCATAACAATAAAAATACTAAAAACCCATTAAAAAACCCCTAACCCCATCAGGCCAGACCAGCTAATTCAAATAAGTGGGTCTTCAGCCTGCGCCGGAAGGAGCGAAGGTCCGATGCCATCCGGAGCTCAACCGGCAGTTGGTTCCATAACACCGGAGCGCCCACAGAGAAGGCCCTCCCCCTGGGGGCCCCCAGTCGACATTCCCTGACCGGAGGCACCCTAAGGAGGCCCTCTCTGTGGGCACGCACAGGGCGGAGGGGAGTTGACGCCAGCAGCAGGTGGTCCCCAAGGTATCACGGACCCATGCCATGTAAGGACTTAAAGATCATAACCAGAACCTTGAACCTCACCCGGAAGACAACTGGCAACCAATGTAGCTCGCGGAGCAAAGGTGTAACATGGGAGTACCGGGAAGCTCCCAAGACAACTCTCGCGGCCGCATTCTGTACCAGTTGGAGCCTCCGAGTGGTCTTCAAGGAAAGCCCCATGTAGAGAGCATTGCAGTAGTCCAGGCGAGAGGTCACGAGCGCATGAGTGACCATACACAGGGCATCCCGGTCCAGATAGGGCCGCAACTGGCGCACCAGGCAGACCTGGGCGAAAGCCCCCCTAGTCACGGCCACTATATGATCTTCCAGAGTAAGTCGTGAATCTAGGAGGACTCCCAAGTTGCGAGCCCTATCCACGGGGGGTAAGGACTCACCCCCCATAAGAAGAGATGGAATATTTTGAATGTCCCAGGATGCCGGAATGCACAGCCACTCAGTCTTGTCAGGGTTGAGTTGAAGTCTGTTCCTCCCCATCCAGGCCCGAACCGCCTCCAGGCAACGGGACATCACATCGAGGGCATCACTGGGGTGGTTTGGGGTCGAAATGAAAAGTTGGGTATCATCGGCATATTGATGATACCCAACTCCAAAACCACGAATGATCTCACCCAGCGGTTTCATGTAGATGTTGAACAGGAGAGGCGAGAGGACCGACCCCTGAGGAACTCCGCAAGCGAGAGTGGGTTAGTAAAAGAAGGGCTAGAAAATCACTTTTTACAGGATCAAAGATTGGGTGATATAACACACTGAGCAAGAACCTGAGATTAAAAGCAGTGCCATTTTAAACTCCCGCCCTACATGTGGGTGTATTTGCAGAACACACTGAATCAGGCCAATTAGCAATCAGGCAACTACATTTCAACTTATGAAACTTGTTTGAATTGTGGCACATGTTTTAATGTGTTGTGTGATTCCATTCTTCTTGCTCGGTTCAAAGAATTGTATAATCCTTCTAAAAATGAGTTAATTCAATAACCGAGCTATGCATGTTGTATGAATATAGTGCAACTAGAACTCTAAATGAGTGCCATTCGTGATCTCTTTTACCTTGATAGGGTAACCTTCAACCAACCATGTGGAGCAGAACCTAAAGATCACTAGAACAAATCTTACCAAGACATTTCCAGGCAATTCTAGCAGGACCCTTTGGACATAAATTAGTTTACAGACTAAGAGGCCTGGGCTATTTGCATCATAGTTAAGCATTTTGCAGGGATAGTTTCAACAAATGGCCAATCCCTGTAGCAAAATCTGAAAGACATAAAAATCCCACTAATGTTTAATTTATGCAGATGTTTAATTGAAACTTAAGTATGGAACGCTGGCAACTGGGTCTGTAACCATATGAGACAAATTTAGACTTCAGGCTCTATAATTTACAGTAGGGTGCATTTGATTTCCTAAACCAAACATAACTCCTTGGTAGCAACTAGGGGGCTGGGGGTGGAAAGCCTCCCTGAAGCCAGGACAAAGCTAGGCCTGTGATCAGTCAAACCAGGCCTGCAGGACCAACTCCTGGATGGCTATTCCTGTCCTGCAACTAATTACCTAAATGGATGCAGGCTGTTGAGAGACAGTCACTATTCCCTAATAGAATTTGCCCTCAAGTGCAATTTAATTTTCTCAGAGGTTGTTTTCCACCCCCTCCTTCTTTCTCTTCTACTGACCCACACAGAGAATCACTTTCTCCACTCTACACAGTGGAGATCACAGCACCTTTTCAGCAGGGAGACTTGACGCCTTTTGCCTCTTCCTCTTTCACACTTTTTGGCTTCTCTTCCCCTTTCAAGTCAGAGTCTCCCCCATAATATCAATCTGTGCCTTCATAATTTCTGTCCAAGAAAACAAGCCCACCCGGTGGGGAAGGGGAATTAAATGCCAGGCAGTAGGTCTGGCATGCAAACAAGTTTCACTTCTCAAGGTTAGATTATCATCATCCTCTACATATCTTGAAACAAAAGACCTGCCTTCCTTTTATCACTGGTAAGTACAGCCATTCTTATTTACGTATAGCTAATTTTGGACACCTGAAAGTTTTCTGGAATGGAACCATTTAAACTGAGGGGCATCAAGTTTAGAAAGAAATACAGGCGTGTTCTTGTACCAAAACTAGGCTCTGGATGGAGCCAGTGTAGAAGAATTTCCTGATGGTTTGAGCTCCATATTTCTATCAGCAAGTAATTGCACTTTTCTTACAAAGAAAAGATGGAGGCTGTATTTCAAAAAGGCTTACAGAAATGCCTGTATTAGTGTGCTTCTGAGTGCGTGTTTCTGGGTTTGCTTCTGAATGTGTTTCTGTGACATTTTTCCTCCTGTATGAAGACCAAGGGGAACAGCCTCAGATCTGGGGATCTTTTCTGTGGTGTTTGGGACTGGACATGGTTATATGATGCTTACTGAGATGTAATTATTTTTTCATAATAGGTAGTATTTAGCATTTTCTGTACCTCTGCATTGCTATTGCTTAATTTGCACGTGTTCCTTGTTAGGAGGTTTTCCAGTGGGATGATGGTGCTTGGTTTATATTTATATTTGTATTTTATATCACGTCCATTTGATAAAGTCACCAAGGCAGTACTCCACAAACTGAAAATAGAATAAAAGCACTTTGTTATGAAACAATATAATGCAATCAATCATTTTACCAAAGACCTTCAAGAAATAGGTCCCTGGTTTCTGTTAAAGCAAAAGAAGCATTTTTAAACAACTAGAACGATCCCATCAGCTGCCAAATCTTCATACCAATTTCTCTGAAATTATTTCTCAGTGCTGACATGAGGTGTGCTGCAGCCTTTTTAGATGAGAGAGAATTAATGGCTGC
Organism: Vipera ursinii; assembly: GCF_947247035.1. NCBI lineage: Eukaryota > Metazoa > Chordata > Lepidosauria > Squamata > Viperidae > Vipera > Vipera ursinii. The sequence goes on along the minus strand of NC_139516.1, from coordinate 108,793,003 downwards.
TGGCCAGGGAGGAAAAGAAATCTATGAGCAATACTAATAATCAAGTACACTAATGAATTTTAGACTAATTATGCTAAGTAATCCCATGCTCACAGGCCTGCCATGTGAAGAAGCGAAGACTGAGAGATGATGACACCCAGGGAATTTCCTGGCTTAACAGGAATTTAGACCAGGGATTTGTTCTTCTGTATCCAACGTTCTTCCTGCTGCCCCAAGTCAGTCTCACATCTAAGTGGCTCCAGTCTTTTTCCTCAAATTATAATCTCAGGAGGCTTTAATTAATAAAAGGATAAAGATGAGCATGAATGGTTCAAGGCCCTGAATATATATATATGCCAGGGTTGCTGGTTTAAAGTCTTGTAGCATATTTGGTCCAGATGTGCTTCTTCTCTTAAGGGATGGATATCCTCCTCTATCGAATGTCTATGAAATATCTATGAAAGCCATTTTGGTCTAGTGCTTTCTATCTTGCTACAAAGCAGGAAACCGTAAGTTCAAATCTAGCCTTAGTCACGAATCCAGCTGGGTAACCTTGGGCCAGTCACTCTCCCTAAACCCAACCGACCTCACTGAGTTATTGTTCTGGGGAAACTAGGAAGAGGAAGATATGTTGGAATATGTTTGCTGCCTTCAGTTATTTGTAAAAACAATGAAGGTGGGGATACAAATTAAATAAACAGAATGGAGACTAACTTTAGCAAATTTCTCAGTGACACATAGAGTGATGTGCTCTAACCAAGGTGGTAGATCTTTACTACCTTGAGTACGAACACTATGACAACTTCACATTTTGATGTCTTTAAAAGAAAATGAGTTTATTTTCTATGTTGCAGATCTTAAATTAAGGTTTTTCATAGGTAGGTAGATTAATTACAGTATGAGAAGGAGGAATTGCAGAAGGGGCATATAGAATCCAAAATGTTAAATTTTGAAAACACTTTTGCAGTATGTGGTTTCCCAGTTATCTAGCTTTACTTTTTTAAACATGATTATATATGGTTTATACTGTACTCGGTTTCTGAGAGTTTGTAACGGAAAGGAAAAATAGCTTTTTCAAATAATGAACTAATGTACAAATGAGGAAATGTTGTCTCTTGGAATAAATAGCCAATGTGCGTCAAAGTAAAACATTCAGAGAGAAACCTAAAGTAATGATGTTGGTGTACTTAAATTCATAAAATATTTTCTCAATATTTTACTGTATTTGCTTTCAAAGAAAAGAAAATGATTTTGATATCTTTAATTTATAAAATAAACTGGTTTTAACCATACAAGAATTCATAGTTTATGTGAAGGTTAATTCTTTTCTTACATGCATATCATGATAATACATTTTTGAATGGAGCATAAGGGACACAAAATGATGTGGTTCATGCATAAGTCTTTAAAATATTTTTCTTGATCAGGAGTTTTATAAAAAATGGCTTTATATTTTGCCTTTGGGGTTGTGTAGACACCAACCTTGCTTGCAAATTGTGCTGGCCAGGATTAGGATACAAACTAGAAGTAAAGTGACTTTGAAGTAGAAAGTGCAGGATAAATAACAGAAAACAATTATCCCAACCAAGGGTAGGTACCTTCCATGAAATTGCTTTTTCCTCTGTGGTTCAGTTGTGCACTGTCCTATATATAGTACTCCCGCAGAAGGATTCTACTTCTGTTTTGCCTTCTCTTTGCTGAACAGTTTTCCTTTGATAAGAAAACAAGCAAACAGAAAAATCAGGAAATCTCAGCTTACAGTGTCATCCGGTCCTTCCCGAAAACTGCCTTGGGAGGCATGGGTTTAATGTAATTCTTAATGTAAGAATTGTGTTGCTCAAATTGATCAAGGTTTGTTCTACTTCAGAATGCAGATAACATCAAAATTAGCCGTTCTTGTGGACACAGTTCACTTTTCAAAGTACTTAGGATCCAGAAGGGCATTGTTTCTGAACATGGAGGGTCGGTGTTTACCTAATATTCATTGATAGATTTATCCCCTGGAAACTCATTTAATCTAGTGACTTGTTAAACCTGAGGTCTGCCTGGGAAGAAGAAAAGGTGAAAAGGTTAGGATCTGTTCTGATTCTGAAAAGCAATATTGAAAGACAGATGAATTAGCAGCTGTGGAGAACAATTCTTCCCCCAGTATAGTTAAAATATTCCCAGCTCTCCAGCAAATTAAATTCTAGAACAGGTATGCAGCCTCAAGGGAGAATCTTAGGAATGACTATAAAAGTGTATCTTTTGTATTTGTACCTACACACACACACATACACACATCCTATTTCTCTGGCACCAGCACAGGCAAAATAATCAATCTGGAGGGAGAGTGTTCTACTTTCAGATACTTCTCTGGCGGCTAGGTACAGAGAACAGTATAGATACCATGCTGTACCTTCTCTGTTAGTTCAGAGATGATCTTTCTGTGGTCTTAATATAGTCCAAATCAAAACTGAAAGGATCTTCTGGGCAAAGGTGTCCCTCTCCTGTGACAATGGACAATCACTGCCTTTCCCATCTCTCCCTCCTCTTTGCCTTTCCAACCAGTTTCCCCTAATTATTCCATTCTGCCTAGGAGCTGGTTCATCATTCTTCTCCTCCCAGCATCCTTTGATTTATCTTTCTGTCTGAAGCACAGCTCTCTCCTCCCCCTCCTCTTTCTCCCAGGGGAATTCAATTTTCATTCATTTTTCTGCTTTGCTAGATTGATATAGACCCTCTGCCCTGGTCCATATTACTCACCGCAACCAGGAGTGCAATACTGCAGAGGAGCTAGCTTTGAAGGGAGATTTCCCCCCCCCCATACGCAAGTAAAGGGCAAGAACCTTCACTGCAGAAGAATGAGGTATGGTTTTTACTCTTCTGATTTTTCTTCCACCTTCTCTAAATGTAATCCTTCGTGATATTTCTTGGATCTGATTTATGGCTATTTTAAATATATGTCTCTGTGTGTGTTTTCTGATCACACTCACACAAACACACACACAATTAGATATTGGTTGGAAGTAAAAATAAAAACCATGAGTTTCATAAAGTTTTCTGTAGTGGTCATCACTATGGATTTTTAAATCTGGGCGGACAAAACCAAAAACCTGACCCTAGCAACAGTGAATATTTGAAAATGAGCATACTGGAGAAAAAAATGGCAGTATAGCCACTCAGCCTGGTTTGCTGACTTTTTTTTTAACTCCATCTCATTGCAGAAATGTCTTCTCTTAGAAAATGAATCTCTTCTTGTAAATTGCAATATTGATATCATCATTTAAATATGTTCATTTGAACTGCTGTATGTGTGCTGCAAAATCAGGATGTACTCTAGAAGGCAGCAGGGAGTTCAAATGGCCCATTTCTCTTTGCTGCCATCTAGTGGTTGCATGATTTTTTTTTAGCCAAGTTATGGTAGTCCTGGTTGTGCATGTCTAAAAGAAAAAGACGGTTGATCACTCTGACCTTTTTCCCCCCCTCTCATTAGAGCACCATAGTTGCATATATTAGAAAGGCCATTGCACAACTCCATCTGGTGTGCCCATTTCCTAGATTTGGGGGGCTTTAGATAGTAATGCCCTAATTACCTCATGGCTGGACTACTGCAACATGCTCTATATGTGGTTGTCCCTGAAAGCCTCCCAGAAGCTTTAGTTAATTCAGAAGGTGGCAGCACAAGCAGTGATGGACATGCTTTGATATGCCCATGAAACATATCAGCTTTTCAGGCTGCACTGATTTCCAGTTTGCTTCTGGATGTGATTCAAGGTGCTGGTTGTTATCTATAAAGCCCTACATGGCTTAGTTGAGGGACTGCTTGCCCCCGTTAGCATCTGCCCACCAATTCAGTTCTGCAGATTCTGGTTTTCTTTCATTAAATAATGTCATTTATCGTAATCCTGGAAGTACACCTTCTGGAATGAGGTTTCCCCCAAGAAAAGGATGATCCCCATTCTATATTTCTTAGAAAAGTCATGAAGACCTGGCTGTTCACCCAGCCCTTTGGCAAGGGTGAATGAAACCCCTTGCTTCATTCCATCTGGTCGGTCACGCTTGCCAACTTTTACTTTGCTTTCTTTGATTGTTGTTAGCCACCCAGAGTCATTGAGAGTTGGGTGTCATCACAAATTGAATAAATTAATTATTATTATTCCTCTTACCTCAGAACTTCAATAGGGAACATAGACAGCCACTTTTCATAGCCTTCACAGATCTTATGAAGGCTTTTGACTTGGTTAGTAGGGACGGCCTTTATAAAATTCTCCCCAAGATTGGATGTCCACCTCAGCTCCTCAATATCATCAGGGTCTTTCATGAGGAAATGTTTTTAGCAAGGCCTGCCAAGACTTTGGACTAACAATCAGCCTGAAAAAGACACAAGTCATGGGTCAGGATGTGGATTCACTTCCCTGTATTACAATCTCTGCACAAGAACTGGAGGTCGTTCATGACTTTGTGTACCTCGGCTCAACCATCTCTGACACTCTCTCTTTAGATACTGAGCTGAATAAATGTATTGGTAAAGTGGCCACCACATTTTCCAGACTTATAAAGAGAATATGGCTTAATAAGAAGCTGACAGAACATACAAAGATCCAGGTCTATAGAGCCTGCATCCTGAGCACACTCTTGTACTGCAGTGAGTCTTGGACCTTTTACGCACAGCAGGTGAGAAAGTTACACACCTTTCATATGCGCTTTAATCTTGGCATCACCTGGCATGGCAAAGTTCCAAATAGTGCAGTCCTGGAATGTGCTGGAATTTCTAGCATGTATATACTACTGAAACAGTGACGTCTACGCTGGCTTGGGCATGTCGTGAGAATGGCTCATGGTCAGATTCCGAAAGATCTTCTGTATGGAGAACTAGTGCAGGGAAAGCGTCCCAGAGGGAGAGCAGACTTGCGATATAAGGATATCTGCAAGAGGGATCTAAAGGCCTTGGGAATGGACATTAATAGCTGGGAAACCTCGACCTCTGATCGCTCAGCTTGGAGGCTAAAGACGCAGCATGGCCTTTTCCAATTCGAAGAGACACTTGTGCGGCAGGCTGAGGCAAAGTGGCAGTCCCGGAACCAGCAAAATCTGGGGGCTGGACAGGGGACAGATTGTACTGTGGAAGGGACTGCCACTCTCGAATTGGCCTTTTTAGCCACACCAGATGCTGCTTTAGAACCTCTTTCCAGAGTACGATACCATAGTCTCTCGAGACTGAAGGATGCCAATGATGATTATGCCTCTTACCTCAGAACTTCAATTTTGTAGATTTCTAAATAAATTTGTCAGTCAGTGAATGCAGAATCTTATCAGAGGTCAGCCAATCCCTCCATGAATTAAATTTTGTCTTATCTGTCTGACACGCACATTCCAACTGCAATTCCTTCCTTACTGATTCAAGGAAGAGAATGGGTGTGGAGGTTCTCCTCTAAGCCCCTGCTCCTTATGGACAAAAGATGCTTGAATGGGCCCCAAAATGCAGGAACAACTGGGTAAGAGCAGAACTATATAAATATTTCAGATATTCTGTGGAAAGTCACTGACCTGTGCGTTTTTAGCATCATGAATTGTATCAGCCTGATTTGTCTATTTGATTCTAATTAATTCTGATGTCTAAAAAAATCAGACTAATTTTTCACAGCAACCATTTGAATCAGTCCAGGCTTGATTGCCACAGGCCTGCTAAAAGCACACTCTATAGAGAAAGGCCAGCACTGTTCACCACACAGGCACACGCACACATAGTATCAGGTGACTGTAAGCTTGTAAGGTCTGTTGGGACCATAACTTTCAGAATTTATATGCTCAGTGGGAAATTCTGGGATTAGTAGTCCTAAAATGTTGAAAGGGCTAGAGAAAACTCTTCGGAGACTGAAGAGGACCTACTTATTCTTTAACTGGTCTATTGGATGATTTTGAGAAGCAATATTTTGAGAAGACAATATTTCCAATGTCCCATGAAGTCATCTCTTCTTGTTCCTGCTTTCCCAGAGTATGTACGTGATCCGTCAGATTGTACCTCCTGCCTCTGTTGGATGCAAATATTGAGTATCTCACATTAAATGAAATAACTCTCAATAATGCATTCTCAGGGGGAAAAATGGGTCTGAGTTCATCTTGATGGTGCCTTTATGAGCTTCTGTGATCTGATCAATACCTTCTAAAAATTCCAAAGTCATGAATAAGAAAGGATTAATAATCTTCATATGGAACAAATACAAACATGCAGTTTTTAAAAATTCTTTTTTCTCAGGGCCAAAAACAAAGGCTAATTGGATCAAACACAGTTGCTATTCCTCTACTCACTGTGAGTGAGCTGATGGCAATTGGTAGCCTCCAAGCTGCCATTGCCCCCTCCTTGCTAATGTGTCCAGGCAACTGATATTACAAACTTTTTATCATTCATACTGGAGGTAACATACAGTCATTGTGATTAATAGCCTGTTCTTTCAATCCTGTACTTCAGCAGGGGGTGCAGAACTTGGGTTCTACTTGCCATAGCATTATTTCTTAGACAACTGTATTTTAGTGATTTGGCTTGTGCATCAGCTCCAGTATGGCTATCTAATTCTCATAGCTGTTGCTAGGATTGCTTTTATGAAATTGACTATAGTTCTCCTGCCAAGATGTAACTGCATTAGAAGGAGTGCTGATCCTTATTGCAGAGTGGTGTGTGTGCGTGTAAGTAATAGATACATAAATTAAATTTATATGTCAATACACTTAGGAGGCTGTTGTATGGGAAGGGCCTCCCCTGGATAGCTGACTCCTAGAGCTCATCATGCTTGGAAAGTCTGCAGCTCAATTCCCAGTAGATTCATATTTTGGGCCCTCTGGGCCTCCACTGGCATGCCTTGACTCTGAGGCGGACTTGGGCTAAGAGTCATTAGCTTTGATGCTCTCATGCTGGCTGGATGATGATCCTATACATCAGTGGGGAATGCTCTAGTCAGTGAGTCCTTTCTTTTTCATTAGGCAGCAATTGAATGCAGGGTTTTAAAGATGTAATTTTCAAGAGTTTGGCAGCTGTTTTCAGCCTGAATTCCAGATGCTCTTTTGCAAAATAAGCCAAGTGGCCATTTAGGGGGGGGGGAGAGGGAGGCGTATGTATAAAAATAGGGTTGTTAGATCTGGGCTGCAAGAATCCAGAATATCAGACCATGGCAACAGTGAGTACAGAGACCCTTGATAGCCCTGTTTTTGGTTGTTGTTGTTTTTAAATAGAATGAGCTTAAAATACATTCCTATGGCACAAAACTAGAAATCGATCTCAGAGGGTTATAAAGACATCAGAGCAACCCACGTTGACACCAGTAATATTTTACATAGAATATGGTACCTACCCTGGAAGATAAATTCTTGCAAAACCCAGCTACAAAAGAAAAGGTCAGAGACTTTACATTCTATAGTGAGATATATAAGTGGATGTGGGAGGGAGGGAGAAAGGGAGATGTACGGCCATCCATCCAAAATTTCTTTAATCCTTTACTTTCCATTTCATAAACTATAAAAACTGATTGTTTACACCTGGAGGGTCAAAAACACATTTATACCCACAAGGGTTGTAATCATGACAGCAGCTAGTAAGTATAAATGTTCCTCCATAACAGTAGACCCATTAACCTTGGTAGCTCTGAGCAGAAAAGATAATGAAATGCTCAAGGGCACTTCTCTCACTTAGGTCTTACCAGGATATTGGCCTTGAAATCCCACAATCTCTAGGCAGCTTAGTCTGAGCATTGTAGATCTGTGGATCTGCAACAGGAGGGACCACAGGTTGGGGGACCCTGGTCAGAATACATTATAAGCGGAGGGGATGCTACTGTCAAGAAAGTATTGGAATGTTGCCCCATGAGAAAAATTATTTCATTATATATTTGCTCCAAAAGCTATAGGGTGTGACTCTCACATGACGACATCACTAAAAATGGTATGAGATTTTTGGCTTTTGTGAGGTTGAAATGCCTTTTTTTAAAAAAAAAATTGAAATAGATATATTAAGCCTAGTGAAAGCATATCATATTTATTTTGCTAATGACTATGTTGTTTAATCTCAGTGAAAAATCTTAGGACTGAGAATAATACTTTACTATGGAAATACACTCTTCTTTAAAAAAAAGTCTCATAATGCAAGATTGGCTGTAGTTACTCATCAGCCAGGGCCACTCAATATTATCAGATTCTCTGCTCTATATTGTTTCTCTATGGGTGAGCAATATACTTAACTCAGTTACTGAATCAATCCATTAATTCAATTTCTGAACTAACCTATTTTTAATTTGTTGAATATTTAACTAACTGAAAGGTCTGTGTTTTCACAACACTATCTCTACCCCCCCCCAATTAACCAATGTTAAAATTAACCAAAATCACCATGCTGAGTGAAGGCAACTTGGTCAGACAAGTTGTAAATGTAAATGTAAATCCAGCCATGGTATGTAAGAAAAACTGTAAGAAGTACAGTTTAAATACAGTGTCACATAGTATGTATGTAGTATTTGTTGAAAAAGAAACTCTTCAATACTACGAACAGGATGATAGATTTTAGTATCAAGATCTGATATGTAAGACTTCCAAAACATGATTACCCTGGACCAATTAAGAAATGCCCCTTCAACCAAAGCACAACAGATCCTAATAGTATAAGAAGATGTTAGTTGCTGCTTGTAGCTAGATCACCTAGATCACTGGCAAAAAAAAACCTATGAGAAGATTCAGAACTTCAATCTCTTAATATTTCAGCTTCTTGCAGCCTGTCTCCCATATTTATCCATTGTGCCTGTAAATTTACCTTTTTCCAGGGTAGGAATTCTTTTTTTTAACCAGCTGCACTGGAAATCTGCAAATATGTAGCTGTTCTACATTTTCTTGGCATCAATCTAACATCAAATAATTATTTTCTTCTGGAAAGGGCTGCAGATCCAAGTTTACAATGCCAGGATGCTCTATATCAGCATTTCTCAGCCTCAGCAACTTTCAGATGTGTGGTCTTCAACTCCCAGAATTCCCCAGCCATTAAGTTGCTTTACATTAAGAACCAGGAGCCTGTTCTTAGCCTCTTTTTTGTGACCCTTCCTACCACTTCCTCCCCAGCCTCTACTCTAATGAATTGAACTGTTCCCTGGGTTGCCTAGGCCAGAGAGAAATATGCTGTGCTATTCTCCAAATACAGTTGTTATCTTAGACTTCCAGATTATTATCTTGCTTGCATTCTGTAGGACAATCTACTTGCACTTTAAACTCAGATCTTCTCCCTGAAAGTCCCTTGGAATCACTATTTTTGCCTTTGTTTTGGAGCCTTGAGGACCTGGTGTATTGTGTGTAAACCGTTATAATACAGCATATAATTCTGTCTATCCATCCATTATCTGTCTGTCTGTCTGTCTGTCTGTCTGTCTGTCTGTCTATCTATCTATCTATCTATCTATCTATCTATCTATCTATCTATCTATCTATCTATCTATCTCTATCATCACATTTAGTGATTAAATGGAAGTTTCCATAGCAATGGGAATCAGTGGGGCTGAGTTTTTCAGTTAATACTCTATTAGGGAGCTTCCCTTTCTTGCTTTTTTTTTCTCCACAGATCACCTCTCTCTCTCTCTCTCCCAGTTTGGTATTTCCCCCAAATTATTCTGGCTCCAAAAGAAATGTCATTTTTGGACTCCTTATTTTCAACGCTCCCCTCTGGAGAGGTGATAGCTGTGATAAGTGAACAACTTGTATAGCATTTTGTCAACAAAGTCAATCACTTGTGGTGCCTGGGATGTTAGCTCATCCTGTTGTCTGGGGTTTCTTTTAGTCTGTGACCTCTAAGGAAATGGATAGGGTGTTGTCTTGCATGCCCTTTGGCAGATGCCATTTGGACTCCTGCCTTTCCTGGTTTGCTCAGAAAGTGGAGAAAGCGGTGGTCACTTGGGAATGGAAAACTGTCAGTTCCTTATTTTTGGGGTGGAGTTCCAGAACTTTGAAAGAGACTGTGGTCTGCCCCCCCCCCCACTCCTGAAAGAGCCATCCCTTGATCCAAGTTTGAGATGAAGATTATGTTAGAGTATAGATATTAGGAAGCAAGCTCACTTCGAGGATCTTTTTGGATCCATGACTTCTACTGAAACAGCAAATAGAAGGTGTGCCAGAGGGGCCTATGCCTAGTTCCAGCTGGTGTGTCAATTACAACCTTCCCTGAAGCAAGTGGATCCAGATACAATAAAACAGCCTCTTTCAAGGTTTTGGAACTCCACCCCAGCAATGAGGAACTGACAGTTTCCCCGATCCAAGTGGTCACCAGTTGGACTATGTAATGCATTCTACCTGAGCCTTCCCTCAAAAACCACTCAGAAATTAGAGTTGGATCAAAATGCAGCAGCCTACCAGCTCTCTGGCACTGGCACATAATGCTAGTTTTGTGAATCCTGTATAGCTTTTTGCTTGGTTTTAGGCTACCATTTAAGATGCTGTTTTTCAAAACATCTAAAGCCCTCTATGGCTTGAAGCCCCAATATCTGCAGAACGGTTTATTGCAAACAGTTCTGGGCTAACTTATTAGATCAATCAGGGAGAAATTGTTATTGATCCTGCATTTTTGGAGAGGACCCATAGGTTGAGATGAGAAGGCACTACTATTCTATGGCAATGCCAATATTATGCAGTGACCACCCAGTAGGGATCAGGCTATCCCCCTGTTTGATAATGTTTTCAAAGCTACTAAAGACCGTTGTTTCAAAGGGTTCTTCCCTGATTTTATCATGCTATTTCCAACTATTTTTTTTCTTGTTTTCATTCTTATGTTTGGTTGGTGCTTTTTTAAAGCAAAGTTTGTACTTAATAAACCATTGGCTATTTCTATAGTTTTGTCAAAGGTTTATTGTGGATACTTTAACTGTTTTTTATATTCTGTATAATTTGCTTTTTTATTTATTGCGGCAGGATAAGACATCTGTAAAATAAATAGATACATAAATTTCACTATCAAATTGTAGGAGTCTCTCGTAGCAATTCACTGTCCATTTCAGCTTGAGCTTGAACCGCTTTGAGTAACATCAGTCTGGGATTATTGCCTTTGATTTTTAACCAAAATGAATGTATCAGAGATTAACCAGAGCATACCATGAGTACCTGCAACCAGCTATGAAATGAAGTTGCCTCTTCTCCTAACTCGTGACAGGTGTACTAACTACAGCATAATCCCATGTTTCCGCATTTCTGAGTTTAGTGTAATCTTCAATGATACAGATGAAACAATTGTGTATGCTGATAATACAAAAACAAAATAGACTGAATTATTCAGAGGACAACAGGACAAACAGCTTCTGTTAAAAGGAAGGCAGCCAACCATAAAGTCATATGGGGAGATCTGTACATTTAAACAATTAAGGATTTTCAAATAACTAGATCGTGGGGAATGCATGTCTTAGATGCACAGCCCAATATCGATCCATTAATTGCTACCAAGACCTTAGTTGACAGATGTTTCAATTAACTATACTGAACCTACAATAGCAGCTTTGCCAAGTGGTTTTCCAGGGTCAGAAATATGAGCTTCTGTATGTCACAACTCCTGCTTGCTCATTGACTGCATTCCCATGATCTATCATCAGTTACAGTATCAAGAAAACAAATATAAATCCGTATTTGCTTGGGAAAATATCTTCTGGGAAATAATAACCTCTGCTTCCCCATTTTAATACCCCAATATTACTAATAAATTGTTGATGATGGTCATGATAATAGATGTGCTGCAGTATTCCGTAAATAAGAATCAAACCATAGGTTATAAGCTATAGTTGGTATAACAAGCAATAGGATAATTAAAAGGCTCTGGGGTATTTAGATAAGACCTGCTTTCTGTGTTTTAGAGCCATACTGGGTGTGGAATGGTACATTCAAAAACCAAGACTTTCTCCAAATGTCTAGGACAAAAGAACATCATATGCTCACAAATACTGTGTATAAATGCAGATCTTACTTTTCCTCATGGTGTGCACAAGTTAAGCTCTTCCACGGCTAGCTTGAATGAAGTCTTGATCATTTTACATAGCAATACACACTCTGTCAACTTGATCTCAGATGCAGTGGGGTTGCAACTAATTCCAATCTGGAAAAAAAATGTGATGTCTACTTCCAATTTGTGTGGAAAGCATCAATTTAGAAAATTAAGATAAAGAGTTAATTTGTTTCTAACCAAAATTATACAGTACATTAGCTATAGCAGTTCCATTTTTTTTGCACGTTCCTGATTCTTTTCAAGCCTTCTAGCCTAGTAACTATTTCATTTCTCTTTATTGTTAATACCAGCCATCTTCAACTGGTCCCTTCTAGAGTGTGGGACTATGTCTCCTATTATCCTAAAATTGAATTAGCATGGTGCAATGACTTGAACCTCTGACTAGGGGTAGAGAAAATCAGGTTTAAATTCTGATTCATTTACTTTTGAAGTTCACTTGAGGATTCAAGTGGGACAATCATAATCTTTCAGTTAATGCACCTCATAAGTGTGTGAGAATAAATTGGAGGAAGAAAAGAACTACATACTAGGCTTTCATTATCTTGGAGGAAATATGAGTTTCATCTATAACTAATTTCTCTATTTCTCCAAGAATCTAAGGAGCACTATTTTTAAAAGCCCTCCCTATTCCCTTATCTCCCCACATCTTTTTTTTAAATAAAGAGAAGTTTTATTTTTATATAGAGGGGAGGTGAGATGAAGAAATCCATAACGAACGTGACCATGTGTTGACTTACATTCCAGGAAGGTGAAGAATAAGTATTTTGCTTGATGCTGTTGCTGGATTTGATGGTGCTGACAACCTGTGATACAGGATGGTTACCAAGTTTTTATCTGCACGTTAATATATTGGTCTATCAGTGAAATCTGTCTTTGTGGTCTTGACAGCTACATGCCTCTTCACTTGGAATTATGTGGAAATTATTTACTAAAGATCTAAAATCCCTGGGCACAGTCCAACCAAAAATTAGTGTTTTAAAACTTAATTTTAAATTGTTGGTCAATCCCATTCCTCTGTTTCTGCATGAGTTGTGATGTGTCTCAAAGTAAAGGAACCTAGGGCACAGGCTTTTAGGTCTTGTCCTCTGAGGAAAGATAAATCCTGCTGAAGAATGGAATTGTCTTCAACTTCATTTTACCTTGTGCTAGCTATTTTATCCTTGCCTGATTATCATGTAGTGTATCTGTAATATGTGTAATAGATAACGTGTCTACTCATTATGGGTGCTAATTGAAAGGAGACAAGGCCAGAGTAATTAATCATGCCGAAGTGTGATGAACAGCCTCTTCTGAGATTGCATATTTTGGGTTCATATGAGTGGTCAATAATTAAATTTATTTATTGTGATGCAAGCATTTGCACACAATTTACAAATTACTCTTGTAGCTGCCCTGGTTAAATCAGGAGAATTGGAAGCACATCCCCCCCATGGATCTCGCTTGATGCCCAGACAGTGTCCTTGACTCTGCTGGACTTCCCCACCCCCATCCCCTCCCCCACCCCAGGGATATCTGAACTGTGTCTCTGCTGGTTGCCAATTCATCACTTTCTAGTATGTTTCTGTTGTGGCAATAACTTTGTTGGGGTGCTGGTAACAACAACCCTCTTTCAGGTCTTATGCAGAGAGGAACAAGCTTAAATATTGAAATCTGTTTCATCTGCACTGTCAAATTTACCGATGTCAGCACAGAATTTCAAGTATGTTTTCAATACAAATTCAGAAAGAGATTAGAAAATTCTTCTCAGTGCAAGATTTTATTTGTCTTCATCTTGGCATATACTTTAGCGGGCACTCTGGTAGAGATAGGAAAAAGGAATGAAATGTTACATTTTTATTTATTTATTTATTTATTTATTTATTTATTAAAAAACCAGATGTAGAAATAAACAGTAGTCACTGTTTTTTTAACCAAATGTGTTGACACTTTATTTGGCAAATTTATTTCACATAGGTTCCTCTCCCTGCTGTCTCCTTATGGTACTCAAATATTCTGAGAATTTAATTCTTAATTATTCTGGGAGATTCTACTTCTGCCTCCCCTGGTTCACTTATCTAATGCCTGAGAAGAATCGAGCAATTTGTAACCATTGACCTTAACATTTTAACACCACGGAAGTAAATGACCAGCGACCGATGTCCCTTTCCTTTGATTGAAAAGGGAAGGTTTTGCTCCCTTGTCAATTTTCCTAAACCCACCAGCTCAGTTCCAGCCAAACAAAACAGAAGCGGAGGCTCAGCATTGTTCAAAGGAGCCAGAATGTTGCCCAGAGAAAAATTTCATTTTCCAATCCTCCATCTGAGTTCTGATTTTCGATTGCGAAAAAGAAAAGCTGTGTTTCACGAGCTTCCGTTGTCTTTTCTTGGTTCTTGCTGTTCTTTCCAGCCTCGTTCACTCATCACCGGTGGAGAGTTTCTGCAGATTTAATTGCAGCGTTATTTGTGGTTGATCATATCCAGCCATCCTACCTGGTACTTGCCTCCGTTTCCCTGCTGAGTAGAGCCAGACAGGAGGAGAGCAGTTGCACACAAAGAACTGGGTTACAAATAAAGGTAACGGCAAAGAAAGGCTGTGTTAGAACCCTTGAAACGACAGGCGATCCCACACGGTGAAAAGAAGCGCGTAAGCCAAACTTACTCCCCTTCGGAAAGGCGCATTTACCGCGCAATCCCAGGAACCCTAAAAAAGGAAGCCCGGCCAGCAAAAGAGCCTGGGGATCCGAACGAAAGGCGGCGGTCCCTGCAGTTGAACTAAGAATGAAAAAGATGGGAAGTGGCTGCTTCTTTAAAAGCTCTCTTCTCTCAGGGATGCCCGAGATAGTGAATTGCAAGCAGAAATGAATTTCTCCTTCCGTGTCTGATCCGCGCAAACACCCAAGCGTGAACGCCGTCACCTGATAGCTTGGGTGCCTGTTCAATTCGTTTGCCAGAGAGAGAGAGGGAGGGAGGGAGAAGGAGAGAGAGAGAGAGAGGATGAGGATGAGGATGAACGAATTTTGCAGCGCGTTTGCTTTCAGCTTTCAGCGAAGAAGGGAATGTTCTCCACTTCTCGCCTCAACTTTTTCTTTCCTCAGGAACCAGAGGCAAGGGCTTTCTGATTGTTTGTTTGCTTTGCCTCGAGTTGACAGTTGGGCAGAAGCCAGAGGGGAAAAAAAAAAGAGTTTCGGGCTTCGTGGGAACCGAGGAAGCAAAACAAGATGCAAAGTCTAAAGTCTATAGGCTCATAAACCACCCCGGTTTCTTGAAACAAACCGGGATTTCTCTACCCCAACCTTAAAACCATGGATCGAGTGAATCTCTTTACCGAAGAATGTGTGTGTGGGGAGGGAGGGAGGGAGAGAGAGAGGGAGAGAGAGAGAGAGAGAGAGGGAGGGAGGGAGAGGGAGGGGGAGAGGGAGAGGGAGAGGGAGAGAGAAAAGCTGGGACAAAGTCTTAAACAAGAGTTTTGGTCAGGCTTCTTAGTCCAGTCCAAATCCCCGCCTGGTTTGAGAAAGGGAAAGGGGGGGGGGTCGAAGCGAAGGTCGGTAGGAGGCGGAGAACAGTCCAGGCTCCCCAGCGCGCTCAGGGCCTAGGAGAGGCCGAAACGCTCAGACTTCGTGCTCGCCGAGAGGGAAGGAAAAACGCCCTTCGCGGAGCCTGGCAGAGACCGGCTGCGCTAAGCGCTTCCCGCCGGCGGTGGTCCTTGCGGGGTGGGCAAGGAAGGCGAGTTTAGTCTCGTTGCATTTCAACCAAGCGTCAAAGTGCGGCGTTTACACCGATGTCCTGGGCTACGACGAGCGTTTAGATTTCTTCCTTAAAAAAACCACTACGGATGCGGGGGCTGGAAGAGCTGGGCTGGTGAAGAAAGGGGTGCTTCGGAGGCCTCCTTCTGCGCGGAGCGGAAAGGGCTTGGGTTTCTCTGGCTGGGCAGCTCGGGAAGAGAGGAAATCCAGGGAAAAGATTTGGGATCGAAAGGCGACAACACCCCCCTTCCCCCCGGAAAGGGTTCCAGAGTCTCTCCGGACGCCTCGCTTGTGATGCGAAGGACGAAAAGAAGAGGGATCCGACGGGGCGGGACGGGACGCTCTTGCTGGCAGTCCAAAGGCCAAAAAAAAAAAAAAAAAAGACGCGGCTTGCGGGGATCTTCTCGGCTCGCATCCAAGGGACTCTCGAAGATCCTTTGGGCTCCATTTTCCCCGCCCAGAATTTTTTGAAAGGAGGCGCACCGGGATTGGCTGTGGGGGCGGGGCTTCCCTGCGGAAAGTGACGTCACGCCCTCTCCCTGCAGTGTGAATGAATCAAAGCTGCGTTCTCTGGACCAGCACTCGGCTAAGCAGGCGACTGCTGCAGCATCACTTTCCAACCAGGATACGGCCAAGCTGGAATAGCAGGAGACTCCAAGGGGATTTGAAACCAACTGGGGCCAATCTTCTGCAAATCGAGAAGGATCGGTCCCGAATAGTCTTCGTTTTTTTTATTCTGAGTTTTTTTTTAATTTATTTTAGTAACAATCCCCTTGGGTGTTTTTCCCCCCCTTCACCCAGCGTTTTCGCCTTTTCTGTCCATTGAATTAACATGATGCAAAGCTCAGCACTCGCCACGGAAGGCTCTGTCAAGGCGCTTCCAGAAATTCTTGGTGTGCCAATGCAACGTAAGAAATCTTTTTTCTCCCTACTCCCTCGTTCTCTCGTCCACGTTAATTTAATAATAAAGAAATGTGCAATTTGGGGAGCTTGAGTGGTGCAGGGAGGAGAGCTATTAAAAGAGCTGCGTTGTCCACGTTAGGAACGAGGGTAGAAGATTCTGCCTGGCGATATTGTGTACATTAGCGTGTCTCTCTTCTTGGGGGGGGGGTGTTGTTTTGTGCAAGCGATCATCCAAGGTTGTGACCAGGAGGAGGACAGGTTGTTTTGCAGGGTTGTCTTTTTGTCTTATGGATCAATAAATCCCAGCGCTGGAAACACCAACATGCCAGATGGCCAGTGACAGCAGCTCCCCGCTTACTCTACTCACCCAGGAGTGAGTCCCGCCGAGTTTCATGGGTCTCTCTCTCTCCCAGATAAGCGGGTGGGGTGGGCAGGAGGTTAATGATCAGGATGTTGGGCAGACACGAGAATGGCCTTGTCGTGGAGTAGGGCGGGTTGAGCAGCGGCTGGCCAGAACTTTGCCTCTGTCCTCTCGCTTGTGAGAAGCAGGCGGGCCGACCCTTTTCCATTGCCCTTCAGGTCAATTGCAGTCTTCTTTTGAGTCCCTTTACTGGGCCGGATGTTGCTTGCGTTTGGGGCACCTCCGGCTTGGGCTGGTGGGGAGGGGGGAAAGCTTCCTTTCAGCGGAGGGGAGAATGAGAAGCAGCCGGGCCTGCATTTGCTGCAGCCTGGAGAAAATGAGGAGCATCTATGCTGCGTCGTGAGAAGGCGTCTCTTTCACCCTGCAAAGAGGGGAAGAGTTAATTGCTGAAATCTCCCCTTGGAGGTTCCGCGGATCCCACGAGGTGCGTCAAGGAAGCGGGAAGTGGATTGAAAACCGGTGGCCTTCAAGGCACACGCATGCAACGAATAAGGGGAAAGGGTAGGGGGTCTCTCGAGAATATCTCCTGTGCCCACCTCTCTCCTCCGACGGGTGTACTTTTGCAACCTGAGCTCTGCTATGAATTGGGCCTTGGTGAGCAACAAGTTTCGGTTGGCCTCGGTTCCCCTTCCTTGTGTCCCGACTCCCGGCGGATCTGCTCATCGATTCTCAAGTCTTTTCTGATTTAAACGGGGGCGGACCTTTAGAAAGAGCCCTCCCAGGCACTGCTCGCCTTCCCGGAGGCGCCTTCCTAGAAGTGCCTTCCTAGAGGTGCGTCAACCTTGCTTCCAAGAGGTTGCTTCGGGGGCGGGGGGGGGGAAGGGAATTCGGGAAACTTCTTCCTGGAGAAAGAGCCAGGGTTTGGCCTCTGTAAAAATTAGTTGCTTTGCGAGGACCGCTTAAGCAAGCCAGGAATACATACCGGTACACGGTGCGGATGGGACCTTTCCGTTTTCTAGGCAGAAGGAGCCGCCTGCGACCCGAAGGGTGCGGCGCTTCTTACAGACTGTCGCCCTGGAGAGGGGAGGACTTCCACCGCGGGCTGCCAGCCTCCGCTAGTTTGTCTCAACGCCGTGGCCTACGGAGGGCCTCGCGGATGCGCTTTGGCAGGAAGGAGGGAGCGCCTTAGGGAACCTTGAGTCTTCCCAGACAGGCCCCGAGGGAGCCAAAGCGGAGGGCCTTTAGGTTCACTTCAGGTCAAGGGAAGGCTAGGCGGGGAAGGTTAGGCGGAGCATAGGTAAAATTATCTTCGACAGGTACCTTAGCGTCGCATCCCGCCTCCACTTCTTTTCTGAAGGGCTTCGAGGGAGCCAGCCCTGCCCTCAGCTGAAGGTCAAAAGGGCCGAGGGTCTCCTGGGTAACCACAGTGGCGCTGGGACTTGGCCAGGATAGGTCAATTCCCCTCCCCCCCCCCGCCTTGTGCTGCTTGGGTCTCTGAGCGCTCAGGATGGACTCACGAAGTTGGCCAGATCCTGCCCAGCAAGTGGTGCAGACACTTCCAGGCCGGCTCCCATTGCCTGTCTAGCTGGCCTGCCGCAGAGTCAGTCCCTTTGTCCGAATCTCCATCCTCGGCTGGCTTCCCTGGCTTTTCGGGTCCTTCTCTCGTCCCCCCCCCCGCTTCGGACGGCCTTCGCTGCACTGGGTCGGGCGCTTTCACCGGGCAGTGCAGGCTCCTTGGCCGGGGAAAGCCGGGTGCTTCCCGTAGGCGTCCTTCTTCCAGAGGAGAGCACTCCGCAAGAGCTGGCTCCCTTTCGCTCCCAGTCCTTAGGAGTCGAGGGTCGCCTCCGTCGCACCGAGCGGTGATATGAGGAGCTACCACGAGAAGGAGGCAGGTTCTCTGGCCCCAGGAAGAGGGAGGCTGATTTTGGGTGGGGATCCCAGGCCCTCCCATCGTAAGCAAGGCAACCCCGTCCACCCTGCCCCTGCCCCCCCCTGAGCGCCTTTTTTTTCCCACCACCCCCTCCATTTCCTCCCAGGCAGGCTTGACTAGTCTTAGGGCACTTGCTGCTGATTTCAGAAGTTCCGTTGTGGAAACGGCAGGAAGGGCGACTTTCTAGCGGACCAGGCTGCCCGGGAAGGAACCTGGCCGGGTTCTCAGTCAGCCCAGTCACCGGCCTCAGCCCCAACCATTGCCCGAAAAGGGCCTGGCGGGCAGGTGAGTTGGCCTGGGAACAGCCTTTCATTGGGCATCAACACCTTTGCGCCTCACCTAAGCTAGAACCTGACTTGTGTTGCCTTGGTTTCACACCTTGAGTGAAGTCAGCCATTTTGAACGAAGGCCTTGCGCCTTGTTAATGGCTGGTTAAGCAACCAGACTTGAAATACCTTGAGTTTTAGGACGATTTATGCCCTGACTTTTGCCTCCAAAATGCAAGGGTCTTATCCCAACCCCCACAAGTCTAGATTTTACTGGAAAGAGACTTCCGAGGGTTGGTGTCACCCCACTGTCTTGATGCGGCCAACCTCTTAGATAAATGGGAAGTTGTGAAACTTCCCATTTATCTAAGAATTGGGAAACCCTGGTCTGGCATGATTTGGCTGTAGACCAGAGATTGGCAGGAAGACTCTGATTGTTGTTAACACCGAACCAGCTTTGTTTCCTCATATCTTTACCTCCTCCTGCTTTAATTTCTTTCTCCGCACCCGGCATTTATTCCAATAAAGAATCCTTTCTTGATTTGCCTCTTGGTGGAAACCCGTCCTTACCTTCTTCTTAAAAATGCCACTCCAGGACAAATCCTTTTATTTTCTTGGAAACCAGTTTCCATTAAATTAGGTAGGAGGAACCGACTGAGGGCAGAAAGGCAACTCGGGGAACTCTCTGCAAACTACGTGCCCCAAATTTATAGCCTGGGTCACTGCTCGAGTTTGTCTAATGGAGAGTCAATTGGTTCAATTCAATTAGGCCTAGAATATATATAACTCAGAAAGTCCGTTAAATTCCAATTATCTAATCGCTGAAGTGTCTGCATTCTCACTTTTTCACCTGGCTCGCTTTCCAGCCAGGAGCCATTTACTTTTTCTCTCCTCAGTTAACACTGGGATTCACATCTCTCTCTCTCTCTCTCTCTCTCTCTCTCTCTCTCTCTCTCTCTCATATACACGCACACTCTTTTTGTACTTTTGCACACACAAGCCAGTGTCAAGTTCAATGTGCCTAAGCATACTGATATCAGCACAAGAGCTTTTGGTAACTGGTATACTTTGCATACCTTTCACACCTTCGCAGCTTCTCCTTTTCTTTTTGACTATAAATGTGCAGACTGACAGCAGGAGTCCTGGAAAGACTGACGTTTTGCCTCTGTTTTGTTGGTTTGATGTGATATTTTAGTAGCAGTTTTTCTGCCTTTCTCTGCACCTTCATACCTTTTCACATACTATTTCTCTCCTTTAGCTTTCAAAGCTGCCCTGCCCGGTATAGCCATCTTGGTTCCCATCGGTTCTGGCCTTTCCCAATCCTTCCCCATGCAGGAGATGTGGGGCCCTCTGACGGGGCCCTTTCGTTGGTGGCTCCTCACTTGGAGGCACAGTCAGATATTTTCCTAATTATCTCTTCCTCTCTCCGCGGAAAAGGTAGAGAGAAAAGCCCAGCTTGGGTGTGCCAGGCCGACTTTTCCCAAATGGTGCTCCCAGTTTAGGAAAGGTTGGGTTGGCCGTCTAAAACATTTGGGGAACACAAGGGAGAGGCGGGGCTTGGTGTGGGATGTCCATGGAGCTGTTTTAAGCTGCCAAGTGTCGCTGGAATAAGATCCCCAAAGCATCTCCTTACTTCGCAGAGAGGGAGTTGAGCATTGGAGTCAGTTTCCTTTCACCTTTTCTAATTACAGGAAGTAATCCTGGTTCAGAGCCCAGGATTGGTGGCCCCAAATCGAGCCTCTCTCTTCCTGATTTTCTTCGTCATTTATCTCTTTCTTTCCTTTTCCCTACGACGTATCTCCAAGGTAAACAGGCTGACTTGAACTAGAGGAACGAAAAGGCCTTCATGCGGAAGTCCAGCCTTTTTCCCCAGTTCGGAGCCCCCCCCCGGGGGGGGGGGAAAGGCGCCACAATGGAGAGGTTCCCTTCCGAGGCAATTCTTCCCTTGGCACAACTGACCTCTGCTCTAATCCGCAGTAATTGCTGGAAGCCTAACTGAGACCCGGAAAATTTGTGGGAAATCAGCGAATGTTGCTTAAATGTGTGTGAGGCAATAAGGTATCCCTCTCCCCGAGGTGGGGTATAAAATCGATTGTCCTGCTTTCCCTCCCCCGCTGCTTCCCCGGGGTTTTCTCTCCAGAAAACCGAACCTGCACATGGTTTAGAAACGGAGCAAAGACAAGAGGGCTCCGTTTGCCATCCTCCAACTAAGCGCAACAATCGGCTGCGCTCCGTTTATTTTCTATTAGCGAAAACGAGGAGGGGGCTAAGAGCTGGAAGAAGCCGTGCTTAATAAGAAGCTGGCGATGCGTAATTTGCTTGATTTTTCCAGTCACATTTTTCTCCAACCGATTTGATGCAAATGTGCCTTAATTCGAGCAAAATGCCAAGTTTGCCCTCCGTGGAAAAACAGGGCAAGCAGGTGGGATGACTCCCTTGGTGATCCCGTTTTGCTGTAGATAAATTGCTTGGGGGAGGGGAGGGGAGGGGAGGGAGGGAGGAAAGTCTGAGAAAAGCCACCTTTCGCGGTCGTGGGATCGAATAGATTCATTCACCTAAGGCGCTAAACTACGATGTCATTTGCTTGCTGTAAGCTCAGATATGAAAATCCGAACATCATGATCTATCCCAAAAACTCAGTTTGAGTGAAGTCTGATTGGGCGAGATATGTAAATGTGTCCACAGGCTTCAATTCTAATTACACACTTTCCGGGAAGGACACATGTACATAGTTCAATTGTTCTCTCCGATGAAAAGCTCATTTCTTCTCCACCTTGGTGGGTAGAGGCATAAGTGGACTAACAGTTTTACAATTTCTAGATAGATTCAGTCTCTTCTTCAACCCTTCTATTCCTCCAAATAGACTTCGGTGTGGAACCCGGATTTCAGCTTAAATATCTCCTCCTTCTCTTTCTTCCAATTTGATAGGAAGGCGAATTTCAACAGATTAGATTCGAAACAAAGGATGCTCCCGGGTGCACCACAGCTGGGATCTGCCTCTGTCTTTTAGGAATAGCTTTCCGAGTTTCAAAAGGATTCGGATTAACCGAAATAGCTGCCGTGCTCTTCTCTGCTTCCATGACCAAGTCTTGAATCGGTTTTAGCTCGTTTCGGTTGTACTAGTTTAACCTACAGTTCCCTAACATCTGCTGGTTAGGGCAGTGAATAGTTACAACTCAGGTAAAGCAGCTTAGAGTTACAAAAACCAAACATCAGAAGCAAAAGATTAAACAAAGAGTGAAGGACGTAATCATGGAAAGAAAGGCAGGTAGAAGGACAGCACTCAGCACATACCTATTTAGGCACATACTTTTTTAAAACAAATGGTATGAAACGACAGAATACATACGGTCTTACATGCGCTTTTCCAAGTTTTTATTGCGCCGTCATGCAAGCGGATCGGGCCAGTTATGTAGATGGGGTGTGCCTGTAATTGCAGGTCCCGTGTTAAACGCGGGAAAGATCACGGTCGCGGGGGGGCTGCGGCCCGTCACATCCCGGAGGCTTTGCGTGCTTAGCTGCGTGGTGGTTTTTAGGAAAAATCGGGGGCTTCTTTGGGGTTGCTTGCAATCGTTTTCTCCTTCTTGTAGAGTTCACAATGCTTTGTCTAAAATCGCAACTCCAATTAGAGTCTGGGGGAACAGCATGAAATTGCATTTCTAACCTTAAGCAAAATACTGATCGGGCATGTCCGCTGAAATGTGCCTTTCCTCCCTTAGTGTATTTTAATTTCATTTGGGACCTTTCCCGACACAGAAAGAGTAGCGGAAGGAGGGGGAAGTTATCTTCAAAATAAAGAAACGTGGAAATAAATTGCTGGCATATTTTTAAAGATATGCTAATCTTCATCTTTCTCACCTTTTGTTTTGGAAAAGCTACAGAAAAAGATAATCGCTCGAATTTAATTATCGAGACCAAAACAAATTAAAAAAAAACCCTTGTATTTTCAAAGCTATAGTTTGGAAGCATAAACATTACAATTAAAACACATTCTTTTTGAAAGTCATATTTGCAGGGGGGGGGTGGAATATACACTGTATTCAATTATTGCTCGGTGTGTCAAAGAGATTGTGAGTCTCTCCCAAAAACAACAAAACAGCCCTTCATCTCTCCCTCATCCCCAGGCGAGGCGAAAGAATCCCAGCCACGTCGCATCTTTGCTTGCGCCCTGTCCTTCGCAGGTGATGCTGGCGGGCGGATTTGGGAAGGGAAGGGAAGGGTCTCGGAGGCCCGACCCCGTATCCAGGGATCGGCCCTTCTTCGAGGCCCTTTAATTCCGGTGAACTTAATTCTCTCTTGCAGACGAAGGGCTCCCGCCAATTCATTCTCTTGGAGAGGAGGAGTGCCTTTCCGTTCTGGGTTTCGGTAGAAAGAGCCCGAGTGCCTGGCTCCCTCCTTCCCAGCTTAGCCCTCGTTGAGATGGGCGGAACAGCGGGGCGGGCGAGCTCCAGGAGGCGAGTACGCCGATCCACTTCTAGGGGGTCAGGACGGCGAAGGATTCCCCGCGAGGCTCGAGCGGCGCCTCTCGAACCGCCCGTTGCTTCTGGGGGATGCTCGAGGGAGCCCTAGAAGGGGCAGTTCCCGCCACGCCGGGGAAGGAGAGCAACTTGGAATAGATCTCCCAGGAGTGGAGCGCAACCGAGACGCCGTCCTGCTCCTTCAGCGGTAGCCCGGAGGGGACGGCAACCCCTACACGCTTCGCACGCTCGGAAGCGGGTCAGGAGCCGCCGCAACCTCCCCGCTGCTTTTCTGCCCCGCCGCTCCTCTGGGGGCTCGGCCAGGGAGGCCCGTTTTTCTAACCCTCGTGGGAAGCCGGGTTCGCCTTCTTAAGGAAAGGCCGGAGGGGAAAGGAGCCGCCGGAGGTTGAGGGGGGAAAAACAACAACAACAACAACAACAACAAAACCCTGCCCGCCTTCACTTCTGACAGGCGGGCAGATCTCGCGGGGTGGAAGTCCGTTCGTAAAACGCCAGGGAATTCAAATAGATTTGTGCTTCGCGGCCGAGAGACTGAACGCCGTGGAAAGGGAAGAGGCGGCTTGCCGACCCCCCCCCCGACCCCCCTCCGGCTCCGGGGAAACTATTCCGCCAGTCTCGGACGAGAGGCCGGCCTTCCCTTCTAGCCAGTCCCGCGAGGCTGAAGCAAGGCGGCGTTCAGCTCCGGTAGGTGGCCATTTGGAGGAGCGCCAGGGCGCGCGGCAGGCGGTGCGCGGGGGCGGGCGACGGGGGGGGGGCGCGTCCCTTCAGGGCGAAACGAGGTGATGCTGCCCCCGTTCGGAAGCGCCCCAGAAATTCGAAGCGAAGAGAGACGAGGCCTTTGGGTGCTTTTTCCCCCTTTGGTCTCCTGCGAGGTGTTTTGGGCCCAGTGAGGCCTAAGAGGACCGAGATCCTCCGCTTTGCTAGAGAGAGCAGCACTTGCTTCTCTCCTCTAAGGTTTAGTGCAGGGGTCTTCAAACTTGGCCCTTTTATGACTTGTGGACTTCAACTCCCAGAATTCCTCAGCCAGCTTTGCTGGCTGAGGAATTCTGGGAGTTGAAGTCCACAAGTCATAAAAGGGCCAAGTTTGAAGACCCCTGGTTTAGTGGGTTTAATGCTCGGCTCCTCCAACGTGCCTCCGTCACTTGACCTGAATTCAGCCATCTTCACCTTTTGATGTGTGTGTGCGTTTCCAAAAAACAAACAAACTTGTTTTTTTGTTCTAAAGTTTTAGTCTCTTATTGAAGAAGAGAACCAGCCAAAACAGACCATGAAGCTGATGAGATGAGGAAACAATAATTATAACAATTACCGCCTCCCAATTCCCTCTTCTTTTATTGCAACAAGGTCTATCCCGAATTCAACAAATAATCTACAGCAGAGCCTAACAGTAGCCAGCGAATCAAAAAGAGATTACTCAAGAGTTGGTCTGTAGAGTTGGTTTTTTTGTTCTCAGAACAAGGAGAAGAAAGACAAATCAAGATCAATTTCAATAAATCTTGCCCTCTGGTGACAGTAGAGGTATCACACCCGAAGTGGTTTGAAAAGCATGCAGGCTTGTTTCCTAGAGAAGTCATGCTCAGTCTAATGAAAGAGATCACTCACTGATTGTCAAAAATTTGTCATAAGTAGTTTTGAGTTGATCTATGGTATCAGAACCTTAACAAAGAACACATACCTTATATACGTTTCTATAAGTTTCTGAATATTGAATAATGAATTTGCTTCATTTCCATTTTCTATATCTTTAAGAATAACTATTGTAATTTGGGTGTATGGAGGATCAAACAATACATTTAGGCATTTTTTTCATGACTTTGTGGTGGCTTTCTAATTGCTGTTGCAATTGTATGAACAGGTCCTTAAGCTCAGTTTAGTGGTTTTTGGATCAGAGGCATGATTCAGTGGTGCAGATTATAGATCAATTTTAGATTAGCTTTCTTGCATTTATTCTCTTTGTCCAGCAAAAATAAACTATCTTGGGGAAAAACTGTATTGTATTGGAACAAATATGATTTTATTGTAGGAAAAAAACTTTTAAAAACAAAATGAGCACATAAAACCGTTTAACCAGTTACCTAATTTAAGGCAATAATATAAAATCAGAAGAAAGAAAGAATGCTGAAAAGACCAGCACTAACACCCTTGTAACTAGGTATTTTTGATAAAGTCAGTATAAATTTACACCATATCAAATGAATCCTGTGGTCTTTCCTGTAGTACTTTAGTCCTTTAAGTGAATTAACATTTGCTTGAGTTTCAGGGCCTATGTGGAAATTTCTCACAGACTTTTCCCTCCAATCCCCTCTAATTAACCTGAGGCTCAGTCTGTTCAGAGATTTCCGAGGTGGATCATATTTGAAGCCCAAAGAAGCTGATCCATCATGCTGTGATGGTTTATTTGGACCTATCCTTGAAATCAAATGATGGAGACTGACATAAATGTTTTCCTGAGCTTGTTTATAAGTCTAGTGAATGGTGTCTGGTAGATCACTTCTGCTTTTCTCCACAATTGTGGCTACAATTTTTTTATTTTTTTTAAAAGGAGAACAAGGAACAAATTTCAATTTATGTATTCACTATGGGTTGATACACCTGAGAAAAAAATTGCAGTTAAGAAAACCACTCTTGGACTCAAAAAGAGTCCTCCTAAAATAGTATAGAAATTATTTATTGCCTTTGCTGTTGTTAATATAATGAATACACAAATCCATTTCTTTAGTCCATGCTTAAAAATGGTGACTAGTTTTGTATCTCATAATATTTAACACAAGACATATTCCTGATGAATAATCTTACAAATGACTTGATATACTATTACTGGTCCCTTTAACTACTACACATCACTGAATCTCATTAGCATTGATAGAAAAGCAAACATATTAATTACCTAGGGTTGTTATTATTAACTATATTGTATTTTATTTACATTTAAATTAAAATGAGGTTTGACTGAGATTTAGCTGGTTTTTTTGTGCTGTCCCAGCCACTTCTTGGCTAATAAATAAAATAAAAAATAATATCTCTTGTCTTGAAGTCAATGGCCAGGTGCAGAACTAAGTCTGAAGAAAGATTAAGTTCCCTATTTTTTTCTTTCAAAGCACAAATACATGCAAAATGAGACAGGTGACTATCCACAATGAAAACACTCATCATCTATTCTTTGTTAGTGATACGGTGCAATTAATTCTGAAACAACCTGGTGACAAACTTTCTGTGTTTATCTTTAAGTAACCATCTATAGGATTGTATTGTATATACATTGATTGGGTACAATAATCATGCAGTTTTTTAAAAAAATCTTTTGAATACATTATATTTTTATGTTTTTTAATGTATCTACATAGGTATGTGAATCTGCAATTAGTTTGGAAGGACATCCATCTTCTTGCAAAACTATGGGATTGTAAAATAATTCTTTCAACTGAAGGATTGGATAAGGTGTGGGGGATAATTATTTATATATATTTATATATCAAATGTGTAATGGTGTTGCTTGTTGTTACACTAAAGCATATTGTAATGTATATCATTTCACAGACTTTTCCTCAGAGTTTATTAAACTTTTACTCTTTTGTATGTATCCCTGACTAATCTAATTATTTGAAATGTTACTTTTATTGTCTCTACCACGGTTCCCTGAAATCTCATTATTTATATGTCTTTACTTTATAGGGAGTTAACTGAACAGTTTGCCTTATTTATGTTTAAAAAGGCATTTGAAGAACTCTTTCACAGGGAGAGGGGAAGGAAAATTTTAAATTGGCAAAACATGCATATATATTACACATCAGCCAAATGGTCAGTTTTGTCCATTTTTTTATTCATGTTCACTCATGAAATTTCCTTGATTATTGACTATTATGTGATCTCTCATTAACCTGTATTTTTAAAAAAAGTAAAAGTATTTTACTAATTGGGGGATTATCATTAATAGCAATAGCAATAGCACTTAGACTTATATATCACCCCAAGGTGCTTTACAGCCCTCTTTGTGCAGTTTACAGTGTCAGCAATTGCCCCCAACAATCTGGGTCTTCATTTTACTCAACTCAGAAGGATGGAAGGCTGAGTCAATCTTGAGCCCAGTCACGACCCGGCTGTGGGCAGAGTTTGCCTACAATACTGCATTCTAACCATTGTGCCACCAAGGCATTTTAATAGTGAATTTATTTACATATCAATTTACTCCCAAATAGAATTTTATGCTTGTATATTTCCTTACCAATAGTGTTTCATCTTTCTTAATTCTCCATAGCCTGTTTTGGTTCAGTTTCTCTAGAACTCACCTCTTCTGTTTAGAGTCAGAGGGAGTGATGAAGGGTAGGAAGGGATGTTTGCCAAGCATGGCATTGAACCTCCAATTCTGAAAGTTGGAACCTTTTTTCAGGGACTCTTTCCATTTGTTGAAGCAGAATTTGTGCCCCATTGTTAACTGATCTGTAACAGAGCCAAAAGCCATGTCACTGCTTTTCTCCTAGATATCTGTCTCATTTCATTGTCTCCTAATTCCCACCTCATCACGTTTTCACATCCCAAATGTAAAAACTTTGTCATCTTGATTCTGCTTTCCTAAAGCATAATAAACTTCAACACATGCTATGGGTTTCTAGAAAAAAAAGGTGTGGTCCATGTATTGGTATACAGTGCCCAAATTATACAGTAACCAGATTTTTGAAACTGCATGAAATCTCAAGATAGATAAATAAGCAAGTCTGATACTTTGCACACTCCCCCAAATCCTATTGATTATGCATGCTCGACCCCTTAGGAGGGGGGATTAAAGTACCTGTGTAAGGAGAGGGGGGGGGGAAAAGCAAACAACAACAACAAACCCAACCCCAAGCAGATGAGTGCTTTGTACTGTGTTTAGAAGAGAGACTTCTCTCTGGTCTGTTTGGGGAACAACAGAGAAATCCAATGTTTCTGTTGCTAATAAACTTTAGTCAGCTTTCCCCCTGTTCTCTTTGCCTAAGCTATTGCACATTCAGAAGTCTCTCACTAAGAAAGGAAGGCAGAGAACAGATCCACAAAATCATACCAGATTGTTGGGGGCAATTAAGCTGACTTTGTAATAATGCCGCTTGGGGTGTGTGTGAAAGCCCTAATAAGCAGGCATACCTGTATACATAGAATGAAGGCTACTTCATTCTATGTATATAGGGCTCGCAACTTGGGAGTCCTCCTAGATTCACGGCTCACCTTGGAAGATCACATGGTGGCTGTGACTAGGGGGGCTTTCGCCCAGGTTCTCCTGGTGCGCCAGTTGCGGCCCTATCTAAGCCGGGATGATTTATGCACGGTCACTCATGCGCTCGTGACCTCTCATCTGGACTACTGCAACGCTCTCTACATGGGGCTTCCCTTGAGGACCACCCGGAGGCTCCAACTGGTACAGAATGCAGCCGCGAGAGTTGTGTTGGGAGTCTCCCGATACTCCCACGTTACACCTCTGCTCCGTGAGCTGCATTGGTTGCCAGTTGTCTTCCGGGTGAGATTCAAGGTACTAGTAATGGTGTTTAAAGCCCTACATGGCAGGGGTCCGGAGTACCTTAGGGAACACCTGCTGCCGGCATCAACTTCCCTCCGCCCTGTGCATTCCCACAGAGAGGGCCTCCTCAGGGTGCCACCGGTCAGAGAATGTAGATTGGTGGCCCCCAGGGGGAGATCTTTCTCTGTGGGCGCCCCAGAATTATGGAACCAGCTACCAGTTGAGCTCCGGACGGCGCCCGATCTCCGCTCCTTCCGCCGCGACCTAAAAACATACTTGTTCGAACAAGCCGGCCTGGCCTGAGGGGGGATTGGGGGGGGTTTATTATTATTTTATTGGGGTTTTTTATTATGTATTAATTGTTCTTTTAACGGGCATGTATTTAATTACTTTTAACTTTTGTAATTTTGTATTTTATTCTTGCCCTGTACACCGCCCTGAGTCCTTCGGGAGAAGGGCGGTATAGAAATATTAATAAATTAAATTAAATTAAATTACTGCTAAGCTTGTAAGCCGCCCCGAGTCTTCGGAGAAGGGCGGGATATAAATGGAATTAAAATAAAAGGGAGGGGGAAGGGGGGTTTTTTAAAGGAAAACTGTATTTTAAAACTTTTCAATAAAAAAAAAATACAAATTAATTGGGCTGCATTTTATACCAGAGTTAGAAGAGTTCTGAAGCAGAAAGATGTCTGTCTGGAAGAACTCCACGACTATATAAAATCAGGAATGTAAAAGAAGAAAGTGCCATCATGTGACAAAGTCTGTAAGCTAATAAAAGATGGCTGATCCTGGATTCTGCCCTAGATATACAAGAATATTCAAGATGGACAGAGTTTAATATTCATATCTTATGTATACGTAGGGGTGTAGGTCTATACATAGGTTGCATATAGTATGTATATGTTGTATATAGTATGTTTAAGTGTGTGTCATGTATGTGTTCTCTTTGAGAGCGGGCAACTAAATTTCATTTTTGATATGTGCCGTTGAGCCAAATGTTTATAATTCAAAAACAGCTGTTTTCTTGGGGTCCAAACTGCACCTCTACCCACCCTACCAAAGGACACTTAGGGATCCGCATCAATGGCATTTGGTGCTCGTAGTTGAATTGTTTCTTTTCAATAGGCAAACTCTGAATGTAATGCTGGAAGGGCTTTGGGGAAGCTCCCGTGGCTTTGAGAATGAGTTGCACCTCATTCTTTTCATATGAGGCAAGATGAGCAATTAATCCTTCGTTGCTTCAGAGGCAGGTGCAAAGCCACAAGTTAGCAGGAGGAAGGCTGCCTGTTTATTATGGCATTAGTATTATGCAAATGAACAAGCCCGTCTTTGGAATCAGTATGAACTTGCTCATGATCGCTATTAAAGGAAGGTGACTGTGTGGGGACTGTGGCATGATACATTGTCTTGGTTTTAGGAAAAGTTCACTTGTTAGTATGTTTTCAAGTGATAGTAATGAAACAGCAAGAAATATCTTAGCTTGACCTTCTAGAACCTTTCTGAAATTTCAGGTTAGGGTCTCTGACTCTTTTTTTTCCTTACAGAAACAGGAATATATGGAGATTGCATTGTGGATGGCAGCCAACTATTCCAAGGTTCTAACTGAAAGTATTGGGATGACTGACAGATAACCAGGGGAGAGGAAAGGCCCCTTAAAATAATCTGAATCTTAATTTTGGTAGAGGCAGTGCTTGATCATTTCAATATATGCCAACATTTCAAATTAAGGTTTTCTTGTTGTGTGTTTATTATATAAGACCCTCAAGCCCTCTTGAGCCTCTCCTGGACAATCTGCTCCAGATTTTGCCCTGTGTAGTGCATCTAGAATTTACTGGTTGTACTTTTTAATCCTGTTACATTATTGAACAGAATCATGGTATCAGTCACCATCAACATTAAGCTTATGGCATGGTTGGCAGAGGGAAGAATCAGTATTCCCATTGTGAATCCACCCCAGAGTAAAAAAGAGTGTGCTGTATTGTTGAAAGGAAAGATTTTCTAGATGAAGATTTGGCTGAGTTGTGGATTAGAGGTCTTTAGGTGCCCATATTTTAAGATGGAGATTGCTTTGGCTTGTTGCTTGTTCTTGAATTTAGCAATTAATCATAGCAATTCTGTCTCTCATTGTTAATAAGTGTTCATTTAGCTAACCTCCTCTTCTAGGGCACAGAGGGAATCCCCACCCCACCTAATATCTTTGCAATGCCAGCTATTACTTTTACCAAGTGTAATAGTGTAATAATCCAAATCATAAAGAATCTATATTGGCATCAGGTAGCAAATATGAGAGTAGGCCAAAAATACTCAGCTGATGCAGAAATACGAAGAGGGGTCAGACAGGGATGTATTCTGTCTCCATTGTTGTTCAATATCTACTCTGAGTCAATCTTCAACGAGGCACTGGAGAACATTGATGCTGGCATCAAAGTAAATGGTGTTTGGATCAACAATTTAAGATATGCTGACAACACAGTTCTGCTTGCCAGTAAGCATGAAGACCTTCAGCTCCTCATCAACAGAGGCACAGAAATATCTGAAAAATATGGCTTGAAGCTTAAAACCTCGAAAACCAAGATCATGGTTGTCAGCAAACAACCTGTTAATTTAGCACCAATAAATTTGGAAGGAATACCATTAGAAAAAGTTGAAAGGATCATGCACCTCGGTTCTAATTTACATGAAAGCTGGGACATGACCATTGAAGTAAAGACAAGAATAGAGAAAGCTCGAACAGCATTCTTCAAAATGAAAAAGGTCCTCTGCAGTCACGAAAATCAGGCTTGTCAGATGTTATATTTTTTCTATCCTCTATGGAGTAGAGAGTTGGTCTCTGACAGAAGGCCACCTGAAGAGACTAGAAGCATTTGAAATGTGGATTTACAGGCGGCTGTAACATATAAGCTGGGTTGACAAGATCAGAAATGAGGTGATAAGCCGCCTGGGAAAGCCAAGGGAAATCATCAAAACAATTAAAAAATGAAAGTTAGAATATTTCAGATATGTGATGCGACACCCAGAAAAATACGGCATACTCCATTTAATCCTCCAGGGAAAGATTGAAGGCAAACGAGGTCCAGGCAGAAGAAGAACATCATGGCTTCAAAATCTAAGGGACTGCTTTGGACAAAACTCAGCAGCACTTTTTCATGCAGCTGCTGATAAAAATAGGATCGCCAACATGATCGCCAATGTCCGATAATGGATATGGAAGAAAAGAAGAAGAAGAAGAAGAAGAAGAAGAAGAAGAAGAAGAAGAAGAAGAAGAAGAAGAAGAAGAAGAAGAAGAAGAAGAAGAAGAAGAAGAAGAAGAGGAGGAGGAGGAGGAGGAGGAGGAGGAGGAGGAGGAGGAGTAATAGCGCTGCTATTTAAACCCTCTGCTTCATGCATTCAAAACTTAAAGTATGTTAAAAGTACCACATTTAAATAAGGAAAGTAATTCTCAGGAAATATTTGATATTTTTAGGAGAGAGTTTCACAATCTATCTGCTTTAACCCAACAGTCCTTTAATTGCTTCTATACTTTGATCTTCCAGTCAGAGGTGACATATTTTTCTTTGAATTATGGACCTCTGCCTAATGGAAAAATTACAGAAGCATATCTGCACTGACTTGGATGAAACTAGGATAATAAATTAAGAGTATCATTGCCCTATAACCTATCTTTGTTTCATGTATGAATCCTAAAACTGAATTTAGCTAGGGCATTCTATCAGTGATACTATGAATTGTGTTGCTATTGTTATTAGCGTGCTTTTGCAGGATGCTAAGCCTTTATACTTTATATATACTGGATATACTTCCTGGAAGCTCTCTCAACTCTGCAGAAGAACCAGACTCCAGGATGCAAGTCTTACAGGAGAGTTTTACTGGGATTATTCCCACTGTCTATAAATCTTGCCAAAGGAAACAGGCATTTCAGGCATTTCTAGGTTTTAGACCACACTATCGCTTCTCTTCCCCTTTCTCCCCTTTTTCAGGACCGAGATGGTTTTTATTTTATTGTTGCAATTTTTATTGGCGCTCTATAAATCCTACCATTAATCAGAGTGATGCATCATTTCAGGTAGCAAAAGCTTAGCATTATGCAGCACTCACAGGTTCCTGACAAGTTCCTCTGTTGGAATCCAAAAACTTCAGCCTCCATTGGCTCTTCAGCTTTGAAACGGAGATGAGCACCGGGGGAACCTTTACCTTTTTACTGTAAACAAATTTGCTTTCAGATATGACTAGGGATATTTGACCTTGCTTTTATTCATGACATGCTTATCAGAATTGAGACACCCTACTCCATCAAGGGCACTTTGCTAGGAAAATTGGCATCCAAAATATGTTAGTTTCCTCCTTTAAATTTCTGGGAGTCTACCTCTGCGAAGATCTGACCTGGAAAGTTAATACAACCCAGGTGGCCAGAAAGGCCCAACAGAGGCTTTACTTTCTCAGGGTCTTGCAGAAGAACAGGGTAGAACAACGGCTAATGACCCTCTTTTACCGGTCTACTATAGAGAGCGTCCTCTCGTATGGTATTGTGGTTTGGTATGCTGGTCTGACAGCCGCGGATAGGAAAGCATTACAGAGGGTGGTGAGCACAGCACAAGACATTGTGGGCTGTTCCCTGA
Source organism: Vipera ursinii (assembly GCF_947247035.1). Taxonomy (NCBI): domain Eukaryota; kingdom Metazoa; phylum Chordata; class Lepidosauria; order Squamata; family Viperidae; genus Vipera; species Vipera ursinii. The sequence goes on along the minus strand of NC_139516.1, from coordinate 108,759,272 downwards.
CACCACTGGATGACATCGCCAGGGCTCGCTGCCTTGGAAGAGTGAGGAAGATTCTCAGGGATGACTCACACCCTGGACGGTGTCTCTTTACTCTCCTACCATCGGGTAGGAGATATAGGAGTATAGCCAGCCACACCAACAGGCTGAAAAACAGCTTTTATCCATAGGCTGTCAGGCTTTTGAACGGGAAATAATTTTTATAAATTTTATGCATAATTGACTTGCGAGGCCGGTGTGTTGTGCAATTAGTTCACATGGTGTAATAAGATGGAGGGTTTGTTGTCACTGTGAGTTGGGGGGTGGGGACACGAAGGGAGGCTCAGCCAATCTCAGTGTATACATGGTTGTACTTTGACAATAAAGGTTCATTCACTCATTCATTCATTCATTAATGTGACTTGAAACTTACATCTTAAAATAAGGGATAATCTGAGCAGTTGGAGTGAGACAAGATGTTCTTCTGATGAAAGAGCAAGGAAAAGTAAGTTGAAAACTAGGGAAAGCATATTTGAAGTGAAGAACCAATGGGATAAAATAAATGCTTTTTTTCAAGGAATATTTCCTTTGTTTGATTTTTTTTCTGTCATTAAATATTCTGTAATTTAACACTTCATATAATTTTATTTTAAATTATAAAAAAGGTAAAATAAAATAATATATTTGGACAAATTAAGAACATAAAAACAAAATAATATCCATATTATTAAGGTAAAGGTAAAGGTAAAGGTTCCCCCGCACATGCGTGCTAGTCGTTTCCGACTCTAGGGGCCGGTGCTGATCTCCGTTTCAAAGCCAAAGAGCCAGCGCTTGTCCGAGGATGTCTCCGTGGTCATGTGGCCGGCATGACTAGACGCCAAAGGCGCACGGAACGCTGTTACCTTCCCACCGTAGTGGTCCCTATTTTTCTACTTGCATTTTTACGTGCTTTTGAACTGCTAGGTTGGCATATTATTAAACAACACTAATGATAATAATAATAAAATATAATAAAAACTAATAAAAATACCATAAAACAAACTAATATTAATAATATCCTTCTATAATTCATTCATAAGCTAGATGAAACTTTTTAGTCCCGTATTTGTTCTGAATATAATCTATCCATCTTCTCCAGACTGAAATGTATCTTTCTTGTGAATGATCCTTCAAATAAGCAGAAATCTTAGCCATTTCTGCCAAATTTGACACCTTAAGTGACCAAACTTCTATAGTAGGCAAACTATCTTTCTTCCAATATTGATCTACCAAGAGCCTTGCTGCTGTTATCAAATTCAACATCAAATTTGTTTCTTTAGTATCACAATCTATAACAATACCCAATAAAAATAATTGTGGAGAAAATTTTATCTTTCTCTTAAAAATCTTTTGAATATTCCACCAAATTTTAATCCAAAAAGCTTTAACATTTCTACAAGTCCACCATATATGATAATAGGTAGCATCCAAACTACCACATCTCCAACATTTGGGCTGTAAGTTAGGATACATGCAGGACAATTTTTTGGGATCCAAATGCCATCTATAAAACATTTTATAAAAGTTTTCTCTTAAATTTTGAGCCTGGGTAAATTTCACATTTCTAACCCAAATTACCTCCCATGTATCCAATGAAATTGGTTCTTGAATATTTTGAGCCCATTTTATCATACAATCTTTAACTAATTCTGTTTCAGAATCCAATTCTATTAAAGTATTATATATTCTCTTTATATGCGCTCGGTTTTGATCTTTAATTTGTTTTACCAAATTTTCATGGAACATAGTTGACTTAGAGATGTAGACACTATGTTGCACCTTGCTTTATGTGTCCAAATTGTTTCAGGCATATTGTTTTAATTACTGTGTTTCAATACATGATTGATTTTATTGTTTAATTTATTACTATTATTTATTGTTTGGTCATATTTCAAATAACATGATGATAGAGATTACAGCATGACCATTCTATTCCCTACCTCCATAATGATAAGGACCCTGTAGAAATGTGAGAGTCACGTTATAATGTCTATGAAAGTTTTAACATTCTAAGTATTATATGAATGCTAAATTGCTATAAATAAATAAATTTAAATCTTAGGGTAAATAAATTAATCTACGGTTCCATACTGCTCTAATTTCTAACTTGCAATACTTTAATGATGTCATTAAAATACTCTACTTCCCGTTGTGTACGCAACAACTTCCTGTCACTGACTGGGACAAGTCATTCCCAACTTTGGCTCCAGCTCAAGGAGCACCGTCACTTCCTTCAAGCCGTACTTTAGGATGATGTTCAAGTTCTGCCCATTTGAGTGACATTGCTGTTTCTATGGTAACTAATGCACTTCACGAAGAAACCATTATTGGATTTTCTTTTCTTTTAAAAAGAGGAACTAAAATTGGTGGCATAAACAAAATCTGCAATGTCAGTGATGCTATAAGGTTTTCATTGCCACTTATGGGGAAAAGCTGTATAACTCACTGACATTTTGGGAAGCCCTTGCAGTCTTAATGAAGGGAAATAAAACATTGATAGAGCGGAATTCTGCATTAATTATGATACTGTCACCATATTCCTCATCGAAATACATGAGGAGCCCCCCAAAATTAGGAAGTGTGCATAACTTGCAATCTCCTTTCTCCAGGGTCTGCAGAACACTAAGAGAAAATTGCACCATCTAATGAGTGAGTTCATGTCTATTTTACAGGGGTGGTGGTTGTTTTTTTTTTTATTTCCCAGCAATTTGACAGACTATATCTTCTTTCCAAATTTAACCATACTTTTAGTTATGGCATTTTTACAATATTTCTATCTATCTCTCAGTCCCCAGAATGGCAACTGGCATTCTTTCCTGAGATTTTTGAACCCCTTCCTAAATTGATGAGTGAGCCATTGGTGACTTCACCAATCACTAGAAGTCTTTTTCGTTATATGGGCAGGTTAAATAAAAAGACCATAAAGAAGGTGGATGGAAGAAAGTGCGAATCACAAACAAATTAAAGGAAAACCCCCAACTTCCATCTAGAAAGCATGTCTTCAAATTATAACTTATGTATATTTTGATTTCTGTTCTTTTCCTGTCTACTTGGGCTCTTATATTTCCTTCCCTTCCTCCTCTTTTTTTCATTGTGTATTTATTTATTTATATGACCCTGTTACCACATTGTTACTATTGTGTAGTGGGTCCGACGCAAGAGAGACGCCAGCCGGTGTGTGAGTTCAGCTCTTTATTGGAAGGGGAAGTGAACTGAGGAATGAGGGCTACCTGGCCTCCTTATATACCTGGCCAGGTAAGCTAACAGCCAATGGGGTTGGCTCTAGGTTTCCCGCCGAAACTGTCCAGGCCAACGCCCCCTGATGGCTGTTGCTATGCAGATTCCTGAATACATAACACCCCTCCCACCTTAGAGAAGGCCCACATAACAACAACAACATGCAACTACTATAACTATGAGTATATATATATAAAAAACAGTGGTGTCCTTGTGTGAGGGTCACTTGCACACATAGTCCGACAGGTAGGCTGGTGTCCTGTGTGGACGGGTGGATCGTCTGGGTGTGCTTGGCCCCTGGGCTTGGACCATGGGTTCCTGAGGCCTTTGTGCAGGGCTGCAAGGAGCCGGCATCAGGAAGTCCTCCTCCTCTGGTCCCTGCCCTGTGACGTCCTCAGCTGGGTTGACCCCTCCTGGAGTGTGGTCCTCCTGTTGATCGTGTGCGTTGAGTTCAGGGACGTGTGTGACGTGCTCAGGGGCGTGTGTGGCGTGCTCAGGGACTCTTCCTCTGAGCTGATCGATGTGTCGCCTTATGCGTCTGTCCCCCTCCACCCCTACAATGTACGAAAGGGGTCCTGTTTTCCCGACCACTGTCCCCGGAACCCAAGGATGTCCAGCCCCATAGTTCCTTGCCCAGACCAGGTCCCCCAGGTTGAGGACCCTGTGTGTGGGTGATGATGGCAATAGTGATGGTAGTGATGCTGGTGGTGATGGTGATGATGGTGATGATGGTGATGTTGCCCTACCGGTTTCGGCTGCTACCCGGTCTGGGTGTAGGCGGTCCAGCTTGGTGATGAGGTGCCGTCCCCATCGCAGTTCTGCTGGGCTCTTGCCAGTAGCCACGCATGGTGTTGTGTGTTGGGCTAGTAAAAATTTGGCCAGTCTGTGGTGCCAGTCCCCGCTGATGATGCGCCAGAGTGCGTCTTTGGTCGTCCTTACCATCCGTTCGGCCTGCCCGTTGGTAGATGGATGGAAAGGCGCAGAGGTGGCGTGCCTAATCCAGTTCGCCTTCAAGAACGCCTGGAAATCAGCAGCAGTAAACTGAGGCCCATTATCAGACACAATTACGTCGGGGAGGCCGTGTGTGGCAAAGAGAGCTCTGAGCACCTGGATTGTCCTCCCCGAGGTCATGTTGGGGACAGGGACTACCTCTAACCACTTGGAGTGACTGTCCACCACTACTAAAAATAGTTGACCCTGGAATGGCCCCGCATAGTCAATGTGAATGTGGGACCATGGCGTGTGTGTGGCCTCCCACCGGTGTACTGGTGCATGTGGCATTTCTGGCCTGGATCTCTGGCACGTATAACAGGCCTTGACCCGATCCTCAACCTCCTTATCCAACCCGGGCCACCAGAGGTAGCTCCTAGCCAGTGCCTTCATCCTGACCACCCCCGGGTGCCCTTCGTGTAAGGAGTCCAATACCCTGGCGCGTAGTGCGGGTGGAATGATGACCCTGCTACCCCAAAGGAGGCACCCTTTGTGTGTGGAGATTTCATCGCGTCTAATGAAATAGGCCTGAAACTCTGGTCCCGGGGATTTGTCCTGCCACCCTGTGCAAACCCATGAGTGCACCCTGCCCATGATGTTGTCTGTGGCTGTGTGGCTGGCAATGTCCTTGGCAAGAACTGGGCACTCGGGTAGTTCCTGCAGGGCTAGGATCTGTGTGGCTGGTGCTGGGTCTGGGTCGTGTGTGTCTAGGGGGAGCCTACTTAGACCGTCTGCGTGGCCCATCTCCTTCCCTGGCTTGTGTACCAGCTTGCAATTGTATGCTGCAAGGAAGATGGACCACCGGAGCATCCTGGGGGACAGAATCTGGGGGGTTTGCCTGTCTGTGGTGAACAGGCCCAGGAGTGGTTTGTGGTCCGTGAAGACAGTGAACTCCCTGCCATATAAGTAATCGTGGAATTTCTTGATTCCTGCCACGATTGCCAGGGCTTCTTTGTCTATTTGGGCGTAGTTTCTTTCTGCTCCAGACAGTGTCCTAGAATAGTATACTATGGGGACTTGTGCCCCGTTGGGCTCAAGGTGGCTTAGGACAGCGCCCACACCATAAGGGGATGCATCGCAGGCGATACAAATGGGCTTGGACTCGATGAAATGGGTTACTGTGGACTTGTCCGACAGCAATGCCTTCAGGGCCTTGAAGCTCTGATCATGGGTGGCCGTCCAGGCCCATGTTGCCTGTTTGTCTAGCAGCCTGTGGAGCGGTTCAGCGATGGCTGCCTTGTGTGGGAGGAATGTATGGTAGAAATTCAGCAGACCCAGGAATGCCTGAAGCTCTGCTTTGTTCTTGGGTGTGGGTGCTAGTTTGATGGCCCTCACCTTGGATTCTGTGGGGTGGATTCCCCTGGCGTCTACTCTGAACCCCAAAAATTCTGTGGAAGGAACGCCTATGCTGCATTTTTCCTTTTTGAGTTTGAGGCCAGCTGTGCGCAGCCTTGCCAGCACTTCCCTAAGCCTCCCTGCCAGTTCCTCTGCTGATGCTCCTGCGATCAGGATGTCATCAAAATAGGGGCAGACTCCTGGAATGCCCTTGAGTGTCTTTTCCATAACCTCCTGGAAAATGCCGGGAGCAACGCTGACTCCAAACTGCAGTCTGTTCACCTGGAACGCCCCCCTATGGGTTACTATGGTTTGGATGTCAGCTGTTTCCCTAGTGACCGTGAGTTGCTGGTACGCCTGTGCAAGATCGAGCCTTGCAAAAATGGCGCCGCCTTGGAGGGAAGCGTGAACGTGGCTGACTGCGGGAACCGGGTAAGTGTGCGGGTTTAGGGCGCGGTTCACCGAGCACTTATAGTGCACTTATAGATCCTTATTTCCCCGTTGGATTTGAGGGGGGTCACGATGGGGGTTTCCCACTCCCCTCCATCTACAGGCTGTAAGATTCCCTGGGCCACCAACTTGTCTAGTTCGTGCTCGATTTTGTGTTTGAGTGCAAACGGGACTCGCCGTGGCCGGACCCTAACGGGGGAGACGTTCAAGTTAAGCTTGAATGATATGGGGGCCCCGGTGTACTTGCCTAATGACCCGTCGAAGACGTCGGCGAACTCCCGGCAAACGGCCTCAACGGAGTCCCCCTGGATCCGATGGATCCTGGATACTGAGATTCCCAGGGCCTCAAACCAGTCCAGCCCGACCAGGCTGGCTCTGCGGCTCTCTACCACTACAATGTCCAGGTGCCCTTCGCGACCCTTAAACCCCACTGAAATGGTGGCCTCCCCCTTCACCTTGACCGGCAAATTCTGAAAATCGGTCAGGGTTAATTTAGTAGGCCGTAATTTAATCCGTTGCTTGCTCCGGCTAATTATGTGGTTAAGGGTCTCGTCCGAAATAATCGAGACCGCTGATCCGGAGTCAAGCTCCATGCTGCAAGGGACACCTTGCAAACGGATTGTTAATCTAATTTTGGGTTTGAGCAGCCGGCGGCTACCCGTGTGGTTAATGGCCAGCCGGCTCTCGACATAGCCAATTTTTGTTTTGGTGGGGGCCCCAGTACCTTCGAACGGCAGTTCCTCCGGCTGCAGCTCGTGGATCTCCTCTCGGGGGCGGCGGCTACGGCAGATGGCAGCTATGTGGCCTGTTTTCTTGCAGGCCCGGCACGTGGCGGACCGGAACTTGCAGAGGCTGCGCATGTGGTTCCCACCACACCCTGCGCACCTCTGGGGAACGGCAGTGTTGCTGAGAGGCCTGGGCCTGTCTGGGCGTCTGGCTCGCTGGTCGGGGGTCGACTTCCGCTGGAGGAGGTCGATGCTCAGGTCGTCCTCCTCTGTGGCCCCTTGCCGGTGGACGCTGGTTGCCTGGTTGCCAGGCCGGGTTCCCTGGCAGGCTTGGACGGCCCCGCAGGCCGCTTCGTGGGCTAGGATGGCGTCCTCAGCTTCCTGGAGAGAGACCTCCTCTCTTTCGAACAGGCGCTCCTGCAACCGCCTGTCGCGTAGGCCGCAAATCAGCCGGTCCCGTAGTCGCTCCTCCAAATTTGTGAACCTGCAAGCGACAGCAGCTTCCCGTAGGGCGGCGAGGAAGTCGGCGCCAGTCTCGTCGGGGCGCTGGTCCCTTTTCTCGAATTGTGACCGTGCGGCCACCTTGGAGCGCCGGGGCCTGAAATGTGCGTTGAGCCTGGCCACGAGGTCTCAGTACGCGATGGTGTTGATGGCCTCCTGGGGGAACAGGTTCGTGGCAACTTCCAGCAGCGCTGGTCCCCCAAGGCAGAGCAGGGCGGCCGCCTTTGCACCGTCCTCCGATATCTGATTGAACCGCATGTACAGTTCAACGTGAGCCAGGTAACAGGTGCAGGTTTCGGGGCGGCGGGTCTCGAATTCGCGGGGTTGTCCGGCTCTAGCCGTGGCAGCAGTTGGTCGTGGATGTGGCGCTTGGCGTTGCCGGTTCGGCTGGCGGTCGTGGGGGGAAGAAGGAAAAATGCCTTTCCCTTCAGCTCGCGGAGCGTTTCCCCAGTGACTTGAGCTCTTGGTCGGCAGCAATCCCACCTTCGTCGCCACTATTGTGTAGTGGGTCCGACGCAAGAGAGACGCCAGCCGGTGTGTGAGTTCAGCTCTTTATTGGAAGGGGAAGTGAACTGAGGAATGAGGGCTACCTGGCCTCCTTATATACCTGGCCAGGTAAGCTAACAGCCAATGGGGTTGGCCCTAGGTTTCCCGCCGAAACTGTCCAGGCCAACGCCCCCTGATGGCTGTTGCTATGCAGATTCCTGCATACATAACAGTTACCAAGATATGCTTATATTTCTTTTTAAAGCCATTTGCTAATTGAGAAGCCGCTAACCACCAGTTGGTCAAAAGCCTTGAAAATCATGAATATTGTGTCCCTGGAACCCAAAAATAGTCAAAGCAGAGCTTTGGTTGGACATAGAACAGACACCCTGAGTTGAGGAAACCAGAAAGGAAAGAATAAATACTTCCAAAATTTCAAAGTTTCTGTGTCACTTTCAAGAGCTTAATTAATATCTCCTTTCACTAAAATGAAGCTGCCCTGGATAAAATGCTTAAGACTCTAAAAGCAAAATAGAGGTGAGAGGGGTCAAGAGTCACAATTCACAGGTAGAATTACAAAGGCAGGTATGTGCAAAATTGAAACAGTGTTGAAGTGCGTATAGTAACCCTATCTTTTCTTGTTACAATATTCTGTATATTTTCCAGCCTAGAAGGAAAAGTTGACAGCACCAGGGGGGAGATGTAAAGGAGAACAGAGAACAGAGATAGCCTTGAAGAAAGAATTCAACAGGCATTAGTTAAATACTAACTTAGTACTGGAGGGAGGAGTGAGTGAGAAAGAAACTCAAGATTTCTCCACCTTGATTTTCTTTGATGTAAGAAGGGGGGGGGGAAGAATACAGATCAGACTTTCAAGATTCTGTTATTACATGTGGCAGCAATAAAGTGCTAAAATAGTGTTCAAGGAATTTATTTCTTGACCTGGCCTACCTCTCGTTGCTGATAGAAGAAAAAGTGAGTTGTTGGTAACTCCCTCCAGTTTGGCACTTAGCTACTAGAGACACAACAGTTGTTACAGAACCCAGCTGCAGGCAACAACCTGGATGAATGTATAGCAGCAGAGCCTTTTGCCAACCCAAGGAAGGATGACCAGGAGTCTAAACTATTAGGAAAATGGCCTTAGTGTGTTTCAGTACTTAGGTCCATCATATGGTCCATCAGTGCAATAAATATAGGCATGCAAAGTACACATGAATGTGGATAGTAAAGGATGGAAAACAGGAAAAATCCCTGTGAAACATTTTTAGTATGCAAAAGACCCCTGTATCTCAGAAGAGTGGTTGACACGATCAAGGAGAAGGATAGAAGCAATGATTAACAGTTTAAAATAGAGGCCAGCATATGGCACTGTAATTTATTTCATTTCTACAATATAAAAGCACATTTTAAAATATTTAATGAGACTTTTTTATTTCTTTAATGCTGAAAGTTAAATTAGGTGAGGAACATGAAACCAATATTCAGTAATATATTAAATATTTTGATGCTATCAAAATAACTATTAATGCAGCACAAGCTAAAATTCCTGTGCTCCAAGCTTTTGAATATAGAAGTTATATCACTACACTTGGAAGGAAGAATAACAGTGAATTTATAAGATATTTTTGCACTAAAGACAATTTGGCATGGTCTCGTCTGAAAATCTTGCCCCATTTCCTTCCAAAACAATAAGTAGACAGATACATTGGGGACTGAATGGAACTCAAAGCTTAATTTGGACAGCTTTCCGCACTTCTCTTTCTGATTTTGTTCCCACACAAATTCCATGCAGCCCAGTAAGAATATTGTTTGAGTAGAAAGAAGTGGAAAGAGAGCTAACATAATCTGTTGTCTCTTGGGGAGTGGGGGAGGGAGTGTGTGTGGAGTGGGAGGCTCTGCCCACAAAGTCATCTTCTTGGATGTTTCAACTGTGTTTGACTTAGGGTTAAAAGAGTAGGTCCATTAGCTGGTAACCTAATCAAATCTGTGGCCACTGAAAGCAAGTTTAGTACACATAACTCTCCATGTATATTGGAAAGAAAAAGACTAACAGATTTCTTGAAAATAAGAGGCAGCTCTGTGGTTTGTGTTTGTTAAACAGATGTGTTCATTTGTGGAAAAAATGGTAGAAGAATGAACACAGAAACATGTCTATATTTTACACTGTAAAAAGACAGTTACTTTCTCTGCAATTTGTTTAGCTTCTTTTTTCTTAAAGAAAGATAACAATTGTTTTCTTATCTAAGTCCACAGTTCCGTAATTAGTACCCTGCTTCTGATATATTTAAGCAATAGCTTTTTTCACACAGTTCATTACCCATGCTGACAGCTTTTTAAATTTGGAGGTGCTTTTCCTAAATTATAATGTAATATTGTTTTGGTTTCGAGTGATCTCGAGATATGATATTTCAGTTTCCTCTCTAATTCTCTTCCCATTTTTGAGACGTTTCCTCATATAAAGCTTATTGTGGTTTATGTTGGACTTCACATGTTACTATGACAGGTACTAATTTGAAGAAGATACTTGGAAGGCATTATCTAATAAATTGTTGTGATCTGAAATCATATTTCATATAGTGTTCACTACTGATACATATGCCACTGCTGAGATTGTTGGTCAGAAGGAATCCATTTCACAGTGGCAGATTATCACAGTCTTGTTGCTGGAACAATGCAGTGTGATTTTAAAGGTCTTCTGTGGAATGGAGTTGATGTTTTCTCCAACAATGGAATAGCAATTGCATATTTCATGCCCTAAACATCCACAAAAGAGTCCCTACCAACTTATAGTTCCATTCTGGAACCTTAGTTCTGCTACCATTTGACATTCTGAAGGACAGCAAGGCATTTTGAAATTTCAGGAAGCAAGGTATAAAGCATGTTCTAATATTAATGATATATAAAGTACCAGATTAAGACTCTTTTGAAATCTCTAATCATTTCTAAGAATGTTGCCCAATTTATGGCCAATCTATGGTATATTTAGCATTCTAATGTTTCATATTTATTTTTCAGTCCAATACTGAACAAAAGATAATTTTAAAAGAACCAGACATAGAAATTGCAAAAAGAATTGTCACAAATATCCTAAGTTTTAAGCAAACTCTCCTGTTAAAAATGTAAGACTTGCAACTCCCTGATCAGGGAGTTTCCACTTCACTTGTACTGAAAACTCTGGAAAGAAACTGCTTTCAAGTGATTCCGCAATGGTTCATTACAATTTCAGGGCCAGGAACTGAAGAGGTAATTTGGCTTTGAAAAACAGGATTGATAACATGACTCAGGATTCAAGAACTTAGCTCTTTACCCAGTAGCACTAATTTGTAACTGGTCAATTAAACAGCAATAGAAATCTAATTCCACTGGGCTAGATAACTGTCTATTCTTAACAGAGAAAAACAAAAGAAGCTTCTTTATTCTAATAAAGTACTGTATTGTAAAGAGAGTAAACACTTCATATTATAAACATTAAGTGGAAAAATTTGTTGCATTAAAGCATTAGATTTTAATCTGATCACAGTGAATAATTCCACAGTGTATAATTCCACTAACTGTACTGTATTCCTATTATATTATAGTTAAAATAAATTACAGAATTGCTAGATGGAAAGATAGAATAATCAGCAAGATTTTTCATGACAGATAATTGTACTTACAAAGACAAAGCAGGCATATAGATTCTTTTTTTTTTACTGAAGCCTTGTTTTATTTTCATGTTTTGCTAGTTGTTGGCGAGGGGAATGGATTCTGTATAGTTTGGTTGATTTTTTTCCTGCCATAGGGAACAACCAAGTTTTAAAGAAAGGAAAAAATCAAGAAGTCTGAATAGTTTTACATGCTGTTATCTCTTTACTGATAGAAATGGTATTGGAGATAAGGATACCTCCATAGGAGGAGTCTATACCAGTTTGAAAGCAGTTCCTGATCTGTTCATACTCACAATGTAGACAATATTAGTAAATGAGACAATTTATTTCCAACTCGGCTGATCTAAAACTCAACCCTAACAGTTCTAATTTTATTCTTGCTGAGCATTAACAGAATAGCTTGCTCCTAGCTCATGAATTTAAGAGAAGCTTATTCTTTTTTCTCTTTTACCTGCTTCCTCCAGCTTTAGCATAAAAGGCAAGTACAACAGTACATCCCTAAGCAGTAGCCTGGACTGGTCTTCTGGTGAAGCAAAAGCAGAAGGAATTCCAATTCACCTTTGCCTTCTTTCTTTGGGCTAATAAGCACCTAGAAATGGTTGCAGGGATCTGCAATTCGTTAAACAGCCTAGATCAATCTTGGCTATGATCTCTGGCTGCAAAAATGCTGATGTGCTATTCTTCATAGTTCACAGTAGTTTTTAAACAGAAAGAATGGCTCTTTGTAGCCAGGGAAGTTCTCCATGTAGCAGGATCGAACTCCTCCCAGATAATATCAACAAGACTGCCCATGTCCTCATCGTCAGACTCTGCCCAGTCGGAGTCCCAACCAGACCGGATCCGAGCAGTCCTCGGCACGGCCCTGCAAGGGCTCCTCCCTCACCTCCTGATTAAGGAGGGAGCGGGTAACCCTAAACAGAGCGGCCGGGCGGTTATCTGCGGACGCGATGAGGGTAGCAAAGTATTTAGACCTTGCCATCCTCATCGCTGTGAGATAAGACCTTGTAAAGGACCTTAGTTGCGATCGGTCGGATTCAGACCGGCTGGATCTCCAACAGCTCTCTAGGCCCCGTCTCCAACGCTTCATTTCCCGAAGCTCCGCAGAAAACCATGGAGCCCATGGTTTATACAATGATGCTATCATGGAAGTTCTTCTTTACATACTTACATCCTGATGCAAGGTTATAAGTCATGACATTTATATTTGAGATCATTACAAATGGGTTAAACTAGGTAACAACCATTGTGTAGATACCTATGAATTGTAGTGAATCTGAGGCATGAAATGATTAGTTTCAAAATTGATGTTGAAACCATTAAGAGGCTTGGTTTTGGCACAATCTGGTGAGTGAATCCATCCATGATGGCCCAGCAATATAAGCAAATCAGGATACTACAGTTTGTCCTAAAACCACAATTTAACCAAAGAACCTTGATCTAAGGTTATGGGGAAGGCAGTTATTCTCAGACTAGCTCATTTTTTAAATTGTAGTGAAAATAAAATGGGATGATTCCTTACAGGAAAAGTTGAGATAAAAGTTTAATTAATACAGAAATTCAGGAGGAGAAGAGCTCAGTTTACTTCATAATGTGAATTGGAATCTCATTTGGAGGGTTGCAATAACCAAAGTTTCTGCCTTGCCCCTTCTTTATTATTTGGCTTTTTCTTTTGTTCTTCATGACTTAAATTGCTTGGCAATTGGACAGCTTTAAAAATTGAATTACAGTAATAAGATAGAGAATTCATTTATATAAATGCCTTTCTCTCACTTTTTTTCCTTGTCAGACTGGTTAGAGAGGAGTCTCAGATATAAAATGGCTGGAAAATCCACTGAAAAGAAAGGCAAGAGGTTCAGGGATTATCATGAAACCAAGAAAAAAAGGCTAATATGAGGAAGAATAATGCAAATGTGTTTATTTAAAAAGTTTATTTAAAAATGTATGCGTTATAACCTGCATAGAACACTTCAGAGGCAACCTTTATGGCCTCTGTAATAACATATAATAATAGGCCAATTTCATTTGGAATAAGCTGTATATCCTCACTTTAAAAAATCTATATTCACATCCAGGAATTTCCTGTTCTTTCTGAATTTTTACTTTGCACTTTTTAATGGCATATAATATTTTATTGCAAGTTTTGTGGATTAGATCAATGAATTAAACTGAATTGAAATATTTGAGTTATCTGCAGATATTAAACTTTGCATAGGTTTTCTAGCAAGTAGCCCATGCAGGTTTCCAAATTGGAACATCAGATGGAGCAGAAAACAGTTCTTTTAGTTGATATGTGTGTCAGAGCACACAAGGAGGGAGAGAGGGAGAGAGGTGTGCTAGAAAGGGTGAAAAGAAGAGAATTAAATGTTTGACTGTGAGAAAATATTCTTTTCAAATCAGATTTAACATTCCTTTCATAAGAGCATTTAAATTTTGGTGGGGGAAAAGGCAGGCAGTTGGCATTAACGGACATTCTTTTTCTTCAAAGCTTAAATGCCAACATTGTGGAAGGGGATTAGAAGCACTTTTTAAAAATTTCAGCATGTATATGTGTAGCAGTTATCTTTTGTCTTCAGAGCTGCAATCCCTCAATCCTCCTTATTGCCAAGGCAAAAAAATCCCAAACTCTTCCAGTAATGTGGATGGACAATTGAGGTCCAGAGACCTTGGTGTGGGGTTGACTCCCATGCTTCCTCCCTGTCTTTTTTTATCACTGAAAATAAACTAGTGTTGAGAAAATTATATGTGGGGTAGAAAGCATTACCTGGCAGTGAATTGTATTTAGTATGAAAACCATGGAATAAGAGTCTCTATAACATGTTTGCATGTTTTTGAAAAAAGGCCACTTTCTAATAGCTGAGGCCTATGTTTGCAGCTGGAGACAACTGTTTTAGGAATGAAGATTATATCATATTGGCATAATTTCCCATTGTATATACAATTCTTTTCTTAGTCAAACTCTCCATGTCTCTTGCAGCTTTTCATGCAGTGCAAAACCCTGCATAGTCTACAAGCAGGCCTGTATAATAGATGTTGAAAATGCATAAAAGGCCTGGCTTTTATTAGGCAGCCATCTTAGGAGAAGAAATTAATGGCAGGAGTTGGAAGACAAAGCAGAGCTGAGAAAGAACACAGCCAGTGGTGGGATTCAGCCAGTTCGCACCAGTTCGGCAGAATCGGTAACTAATTTTTTGTGGCCCAGGCCCAGAATGGACTTCTGGAAGCGGCATCCACACAGAGAACCGGTTGTTCACATATTTGAATCCCACCACTGAACACAGCCTCTTTAAGATAGCTTGCTAACCTCAGGAGAATGCTGTCCTACTATCATTGCTGAAACCTGATTTCAAATCTTGGTCTGGTCAGTTCTTCCCTGGGACCCTGCTTTTTATCTCAGGCAGCCAAAGGAAGGTGGGGGTAACAATGGGTTCATGATTCAGTCCTCTTGAGAATTAGAATCTTTTTCCAGCAATAGAGTACTCCTCAGTAAATAAGCCAATCAATGGTTCTGTTTCTTTGGGATTTGAATACAAAAGCCTCTGAGATTCCTTTTTGGCCATCCAGAGGTTTTGTAGGGGCATAAAAAGGCAACAAATTCTTGATATTTATTGTGAGTCAGTCTCCTGCCATTCCAAAACTGCCTCCTTTCCCGGAAAAAGGAGGCAAAAGAGGGGGAAGGAATAGAAATAAGCCTCTGATGCATAAATATCTCTTGAAATATCACACCGTATCTGCTCTGTGGTTTGCTTCTTCAGAAATCAATCTTTTTTCAGACATATATATATTGGAATTTATGTGCATTGCTTTTACTAGGAAATCTCCCCTAGCAGACTTTACAACATCTTTCATTATTTGGAACTATAGGAAGATAGAAAGAGAGATGAACTCCCAGGTCTTTGTGCTTATTTCTCTTGCACTCGGACAACACATGTAGAGACAGAGTGCACCACCAGACTGTATTTTACTGGTCTGACAATAAACCCGAACTTGGTCATGCAAGCAGGATAGTTGTCAAAATTCAGCAAAATGGCATCTTCTGCCAGGCTTTACCCACATAGCAGCCTTTTGACCCCAGCTGCATCTCATCCAGCACTTTGCATCCTTGTGTCCGGTATATGTAGGACAATCCTTTATTTGAAGAGCTGTTGAGTACAAGTCTGTTTTAAACAGCATAATAAAGCATAATAAAACTGGATAGATGAAGCCATGAAAGTCAATATCCTGGTTGAACAGGCACACAAGTCACAGCCTCTCCCACTATGGTGAAATGTACTGTACTTCTATAGTAATATTATTTTCATTTTTACTTTTTTCTTTTTACAGGATTTCTCAGGATGGAATCCAAACTTAGTGTACTATACTTTCCAAACCATTTCTTGCTAGCTTTTAGTGACAGAAATCAGTCAGACAGAAATTAGTAGGTGAAGTTTCCTGGGTTATGAAAATAATTGCAGTAGAACTGTCACTTATTAAATGTCTGGATTCCATAGTTTGACTCAAGGAATTGTGCCAAAAGGGAGGGAGGGAGGAAGAGTGGGTTGAGTTTGGAAAGGATTTTAGAAGGTGGATAGTTAGTATAGTCACTACAACTAATTCTTCAGAGCAGAATGATCAATATGATAGAAGGAAGGAACAAAAAAAAACCTTTAGTAATATGAGGTTTTTTTTTAGTAAAAAATAGAAAACCTCTGAAAAGAAAGTTGTCATGATAATATTAAAAAATCGTAAAGCCTTTAAAAGTTTGAAAAACTAAGAATCTGCATACTTTTACAATGCTGCATAGCCTTAATGGCTAGCTGATAGACTATGAAGCTGAGTGTTATGCTGTGAATCATTTTGTCTGGATACTGTTTTAATCAAAATTTGATAAAATGTTTGTCCACAGTTCCATATGATAAGAAAAACAGAAATGAATTTAGATGGCAAGAAACTGAAACAGTCCAAACTGTAATGTTACTTTTCTTTTGAATTTTGGTCACGATCCAAAGTGATAAGAATTTATTATGGAAGTTTCTGAATATCCTTAATAAACATGGCTTGCCTTGGCAGAAATCTGAACATCCCAGCTTTAATTTTAGAAAAGAAATCACAAACTAAAATTGGGGAAAAGGAACATAAGTTTCTTGTTCCTAGTTTTTATCGGTATGTGTTGTTTTCTTGTTTTACTCTGGCCTTGATGTCTTACTCTTTAATTTTTGTGATCTGCATCAATACATTTTACATCCTCCCAAATTTGACAGTTTGACTACAAAAGTTGGGCTTTTCTAGCTGCAGAGCCTAAAATGTTTAAAAATTACCAATGGTTTATGGATGAATAGATTATGGAATTTGCATTAGGTCTTACATTGGGTAAGGCTAAATAAATGAATCTCAGGCTGAACCTGGATTATAAACATTTTAGTTATGTAGCAAGGAAGCTGGTCATTTGGCTCCAAGCTTTTTAAATGATACAAAATAATCAAGATGTTGACTTTAAACAGGCTAGTTTCGTTTGTAAGAATATAGAAGCCTTTGAATCTTCCCCAGACATAATATTATACTAGAATCTACATGGAAATGATGGTGGTGGAGGTGATGGCATGGAATTGTTGCTGCTTAGAATTTAATAGCAGTGAGTGGGGATGATAAAAACTGGAGGAAATCAACTCCTTGCACATTTTCCTCTGTTAAAAAATGTTCATGTTCAGGTTCTTGCATGTTCCCACTGGGGGAAAAATGTGGGAAAGAGAATCTTAAGTTGGAAATAACAAAAGAAGATTAAACTTACAACCACATTCTTACCTGCTTCAAGTACCTCCTTCCTATTTAGTTATGCACAATTAACACCCCCACCCCCCTCCACCAATCAGATATGCCTGCTTGCTGCAGTCTTTTCATGCTTTGCAGAAATTTTTGTTGTTTGTTGCTGATATTGTTCTTGTTCTTCCTTTGCCAGAAATCCCCCAGTGTGCTGGCTGCAACCAACACATCTTGGATAAGTTCATCCTGAAAGTCCTTGATCGACACTGGCACGGGTCTTGCCTCAAGTGTGCAGATTGCCAGATGCAGCTGGCAGAACGTTGCTTTTCCAGATCAGGAAGTGTCTATTGCAAGGAAGACTTCTTCAAGTAGGTACAGAAAAGCTATCCAAGATGACTTGGAAGGCTTGCAGGACTTACTCTCTGGCCACGGGCAATGGCCTGAAATGTCCTTGTTTTGGGGAGGTGGCAAGGGGGTAATTGAGGGATGGTATAGTGGGGTTGTTAAAAGGGTGACTAAGAAGATGTTAGTTTAAATGTCAGTGCAGTCCTAAAATGGTATCACCTCTGGCAAACTATGCTGATGACTGAGATCAGATTTACAAGAACTTTTGAAAATACTATTGCAATGAAATGTTTTTTAAAAAATTATTCATAACCTCTTATCTGGTGCTATGATGACTTCTATATGTAAAGTTACTTTTGAAGGGTACTCTTAATACAAGATTATGTTATGGTTCTGACAAACGAAACTCTTCAAAGAACTTCAGGGCATTGTTTACCTTAAAGAATCCTTATTCAAGTAGCATACTGTAGCTTTGGCACATACAGTACATGGTCCAAGCCAAAATCTGAATTCTCCTCCCCTGAGCACATAGTATCAAACACAATTCCCTCCTCTAATTAGCAGTCATAAATCACATTCTCCAATTAGTTTAAATTGCAGGTTTTCCCTCCTGATCTCTAGCCCACCATCTCTTATCATCTCTTATTTCAAAAGCCCACGAGTTCATACACTTTTACAATATTGTTATGTCTAACAAACTCCCATCACATTCCTCCTCCTCACCCAAAATCATCTAATTCTAAGAGTAAAGCATAGGAAAGAAAAAGGCTGCATCTCCATATGTTGTCAAAGCAAGAACATCCGATGTTAGCAGCGTTGACATCTAACCTATGACTTCAGCCCAGAATGCCTATTTCTGTCTTATAGTCAAATTGGGAAGGTGGGGGATTTGGATTCTCTAGTCTACATTTTCTTTGTGTTGGTTATTCAGGCTGCAATTAAATGTGCCTTTCAATTTCGTTTCTTTTTTTTTTGTACTGACCCATATAGGATTGCCTTATCAAGATCCTGCAAACTTATTTCTTTAAGACAGAGTCCCTTAGGATGCTTGGACCATCTGCTTGGTCTTCTGGTGCTAATTCCTAACAAAGCCTAGAGGTGGGGAGGAGAGGAGAGGATGCAGGCAGGGGAGAGGCCAGGAATCATATTTGTTCATAAGTCACAAATCCTGCAGTGGAAGAGGAACTTACAAACAGTAACTCTAAGAGAGAGTAAAAAGGTTAGACCAAACATCCCTCCTGAAGACAGCTTAACCCAAGACATCCTCCATCATTTACCAACCCCTTTTGCATTAGAAATGAATTATTTTGCATTTAATAATTTGTTAATCAAACCCCGATCTACTTTGTGCCGCTGCTTTGCCCCCAGGGGGAAATCTAGGCATGAGATGAGTTGGCTGGAAGGAGGGCATGGCCTCTCAGATCAGTGCCAAGGAACTCAGTGGCCTTGATAGTTTGGCAGGCCACTGTCAGGTCAGGTCTAGGACTGCCAGAAAAGAAATAGTAGGTGATGTATGTCCACTCTGGAATCAGTGGGGGAAAGGCCACCTAATCCACTTAATTATTTTGATGGGCAATCCCAATTATTAGCATTTTGGGCCTCAGAATTTAATATTTATTTGAATGTAAATTAACAGAAAATACTAGGTCACTAATTATTCCATCTGTAAAGTAAACAAACATTTCTAGCCTGCCGCTAGTAAATATTAATTTCTTCAAAAACTGTTTACAAAGGTAGCCTAAAAATATTTCATTATTTTACAGAACTGCAGAAAAAATAATGTGTGCTTAGGTTTTGTTTTGTGTTAGTGGTGCATTGCTATCAATCTGTCATAATCCAGTTTATTTATTTGCATAATTTATATCCTGCCCAATTCTACAAATCTTGAGCAGCTCATACAAAAACATCATAAATATCATAAAACAATCAATTTAAAACAACAGGGATCATTAAAGTAGCACAGCACACCTAATAAAATAGCCTTCCTGAATTCTAAAAGCGCCAGCATCATATATAAGGTTTTGTAGCACAAAACCAACATTTAGACATGGAAGCATCCTGGAAAAGCTGTTGATCATTTATCCCTCAGTTGGAGAGCCATGCCTTAGAAAGACCCAGAACTGCTTACTTATGTGAACATAAATCTTGTAAAAGTTATGTATATATTTGCATTTAACAGATATTCTTGCATCTGCTAGTCTTGGGGAGGTCCAATGGCTATAGAGAAATCTCATTGTTCAGCATCAAAATGCACCTGTGGCCAGAGTTTTCTTAAAACCTTTTCCTCTCTGTGGTCACTCCCAGTCACTAAAGAGAAAGACTTGCTTTTAAAAAACTGACTGTGAAAATGTTGAGAAAACTACCCTTGCAATGCACCAAAGCAAAGCCTAGAGGATTTTGCTGCATATGGGTGACAATTCACAGTATCCTTCCCTCTGGAAGTTCCCACTTGCTCAATTTGCTCCAGATATGAATATAGAAAGACAAAAGCTCTTGTAAAGTGGATTCCCAAGTACATGAAACATACCTATTGCTGGCCAAATTATTTGTACCTGTCAGGTAGAGCCAGCCCAGCTCCGTATACAGGTGAAAGGAAAGTGTAACTCAGGAAATTGTGCCTTCTCCTCTCTTCTCCATTATTTGGCTGTATTGCTTGGTATCAAAAGCATCTGCCTGCCAACCCTCCCTCCCTCCTTTGCTATTAGCAAGGGAAGAACATGTGACTGAGCAGATGCTGAATGCAGAGATCCTTTGAAGCCATCATGTAGAATTGGTGGTGCCTTGTATGCAGGGGATTAGAGAAATTAGAAAATGTGTGTGTGTGTGTGTGTTTGTGTGTGTGTGGAACTAATAGTTCTCTGCAGATCTGTAGAGTGTCACGATGGTGATGATGCTTTCAAGATGCAGCTTTTAGGGATGTTGAAGGGATAGTTGCAATAAAAAAGAAGGTATTTCTAATTAGCTTGATTAGCTTGATCTATATGAGGTGGCAGCATCCTGAAAAGGGAGACTAAGCATACCAGGTAGGCTAGCATCATTTTGGAATTCTCTCTTACAACATTTTTTACTACATGTGTATCTGCTTATTAACTGCAGGGGATCTTGTTAACTGCAGAGGGTCTTGCAACTAGCATGCCATCACCCCACCATTTCATTCTGCTGGCACTCTGTAGACCAGGTCTGACCATTGGGCAAGGGATGGGAAGAAGACTGTACATGCAAAATGTCTTGAAGGAAGGGCCTGTTGCGGTAATGGGCATTCAGAGAGCCTGTTGGACACACTGCAAGCAAGAGGTAGATTGCCTCATTAGAGAAGAGGAGGAACATGTGAGTATGGGGAGGCAAGTGAGGGATCTCCGGAAAGAAGATCTCTAAACATAAGTGAAAAAAGGGAATGGGACGCATGTGCACTTCCCCTTGCATTTAGGGACCCCGGTGGTAAATAAACAAGCTGAGCAATTTATGCACTGGCTTTGTGAGCTGAATACCCCAGAGATTTTCCAAGCAGAAATTCTTGTAGCTCTTGGATTATTTACTCATCAAACTTGCTGCCAATCCAAAGGGGGAGTTCTAACAGTTGACTCCTCCCCCCATCCCTTTAGGCCATCTGATAAGTAAAAGAACATCCCACCATTAATTGTGAACTTTTTACAGTTTTTATTTACATCTAGTATTTTTTTCTGATGAACAGTCCAATAAGCAAGCAACTCTCACCCCTGCTCCTCCATTCCATAATGTGTGCTCGTTCTGTCCATCTCTGCAAAGCTATAGTGCTTGTTGCAAAGCTTCAGGCCATTTCTTCTCTTCCTGGGTCAAATTTCTAAACTGCTCTCAGCTCCTGACATATAAACTCGCTGAGTTTTGCACCAAATGGAGACAGCTGCCAATTTTTGATCTGGCATTTCTTGCGCAAAACCTAATGTCTTCCTTCTTCATCTCTGGTGACTTTTGCCATGAATAATCTTCTGCCATGAGGAAGGGGACCTGGAGTCTCTGCTACTTCCAAATATGATTTATTTCTTCCTTCGCATTCCTCCTTATCTCTCCTTCCTTCCAGCCATACCCAAAGTTGAGGTCTTACATTATATGGTTTCTGCCTCTTGCCCTAATAGTATTCTTTTTATTTCTCCTAGCTATTTCATCAATGCTTGGTTTCACTCTGGGTCAAACCCTTGCTTGTATCAATCAGTGTCTCTAGGTTTGGCTGGATCCACAACTCCACATCTTTTTATTTCTTTTTCATTTCATTTTCAGCTCCTTATCAGTTCTATGGATCACCTCCCCTCTTGAATGTAAGTCTCCAGTTCAGGTATTCGTGTAGGATTTTCAATGGTCTAGTGAAAAGTTACCTTATTTTCACTTGTAATTTCTATATTTCTTTCTCCTTGTTTATGCATCGTTTTCCTCTGACCTGCCTCTCTGGGCACCCACATTCTTAACATCCAAATTATTTCCTTGCTTTTCATAGAAAACCAATGCCTCAGTTTCACTCATTTTTCCCAATTTTACTACAACTCCCTAGTTAGAATTCACTGTTAATACATACATATTTATTTATTGACTTTCCTAATGACAAAACACTACCTGCCTTGAGTTCAAAGAAATAATACATGTGAATAAAAGAGGGAGACATGGAAGCCAGACTGCTCTGCAAATTTACCCCCCTTCCTTAAAGGAATCTCACTTCCAGACAATAACTGTCTAAGTTCATGTCTGTTTCTCCTTAAATGGTATCATAATGGCTGGCCCTGTGTAACACGTGCAGTCTGCATGGGTCTTCCGTGAAATGCCTTTACATACGGCTGCAGATAATACTTTTCTCTGGGAGTCTACAGCTTTTTAATCCAGCAGTTAATATCCTACTCATTTTACCAGTTATTTTGATCTCTCTGGAGAATGGGCATGGAAGTAAAAAATGGCTGCTTGATTTGCTGAACATAACTGTATCTTTGCTTTTAGTTAAAACCTCTCTAATGGCATTACATAAGCCAATTTTAAAGGAAGTAACGGCTCTCGTGTGGGCATCAGTCAGCATAAGCTTTAGAGCCAATTCCATATTTAATTCAATGGTATAATATTGTTGGACAAATAAGCATTAAATTGTCATGAAAAATGAAATATATATAGGAAAGGAAAAATGGTTAAAGCTGAGGAACTTTTCTTACAAATATGTTATTCTATTGGTCCAATTCACTATTGTTGAAATCTTCTCTTTACATGGTTCATCTTGTCAAGCTATGCCTACAGTATATATACTATCTGACTATCTCCTGACCTCATGTATAGCAATAAAATATGCCTTCCGATTTAACATTCTTCGGCAGATATGCAAAGCAGATTCAGGAACCCCCCCCCCCTTCCCTATAGTGAAGGAACCTCTCCTTGTGACTTGGATGCTTTTGAAATTTTGTAACACATCCTGCTTTATTGTCCCTCTTCTAAGGGCCTAATGTTAGTTTTTATTAGGAATATTGTTAGGAGCTGATGAATTTTTCATTGACCGTTGGGGGTATGAAAATGTTTTGAATTCAGTTTTGAATGTACATACCTATTCGAGCTTGAAACAGTTTTTTTCAATTCAGTATGGGTTATTTGAATAATCTCGGAAGCATTTCAATCTTGAAGTAACTGCTTGAAGCTCAAAATACTTCCAGAAAGGTAGGAACATTCTGTTTGGAATGCAAAATTATTATTCCAAGGCAAAATAGGGCATTTCAAATTCAGAACTCTTTGAAACTAAAGCATATTTTACATCGTTATCTGATATTGTCTGAATGACTGAAAACCAAATATCACACTGCTAGGTTTTGTTAGTCCAAACTGCTAAGTTTTGTTATTTACTTGCTAGCAAGTAAAGTATGACTGCATGTATGTCAGAAATCAGAATCTCCTGCTTATAGTATATTTTATTATAATGTAAATATATAAGACTTGTATCCTAAAACAAAGCTATTCTCCAAAGCTCCTGAAGGCAGGACAAGAAGCAATGGATGGAAGCTAATCAAAGAGAGAAGCAACCTAGAACTAAGGAGAAATTTTCTGACACTTAGAACAATTAATGAGTGGAACAAGCTGCCTCCAGAATGCTCCAACATTGGAAGTTTTTAAGAAGAGACTGGACAACCATTTGTCTGAAATGGTATAGGGTTTCCTGCCTGAGCAGGGGGTTGGACTAGAAGACCTCTGAGGTCCCTTCCAACTCTGTTATTCTGTAAAAGATTTCTCAGCCCACAAAAGGACAGGATAGGATGTGGGAAGGCATTTCAGAAGAGATCCTCCCTGGTTTTCTGGAGAATAAAATAAGAGGGAGAGGGGAATACTTTGTCTTGCAAGTTTCTGTTAATATACCATTACAATAAAGATAAGAGCAAATATACATACATGGTGGTGCTTCTTGTGTGGACAATCTTGAAGGGCTAATCATCATATATTGTTTGCATAGGGTTACAAAAAACTGAGCAAATGATAGTTCCATGCCCTGAGGATTTGCAATTTAAATCAGACACAAAATGGAAAGAAAAACAAGAGGAAACAAGAATGCAATGATCCCAAGGAACGAATTTAAGATTCTGATATTTGTACTACATTAAAAATATATCAGCATTATGGTGTAGAGCTAAATGCTTTAGGGGAAAATGTGGTAACTATTGTAATTGTGTTTGGAGAAAGAGCTCCAGAATATAGTCCAGCGGCTGGACAGAAAGTGTGGTTAATTAAAGGAAGAAGAGATTTCTAGTTTGCTAATGGTGATAGAATGTGAATACAGATAGGAAATAAAAACAGGAAGGCAGGGAATAAGATACTTGTATCAAAGGCAGAACAGATTAAAAGTTAGCCCTTGATTATAAATCACAAACATGGCCAAATTCACATAGAGATTTGTTGTGCTGGAAAAAGCTGCTAGGAACACAACTGAACTAGTATATCCAACCCTGTGCAAATTCATTGGCTGATGAATATTAGTGTTATAGCTAATGATTCCCGTTCAGGAGCCTGGCTGTTGTTATATTACCCAGAGGGGTATTTGCTGGGGAAGGAAATTGAATGAATTTTTCCATGTTAATGTGTTTATGCCCCATATATCCTATTATTAATTTGCCTTTTAAAAACTGATTGATGTGATGTCCAGCAGTTGCTGCTACTGCCCAAAATAACAAATGACATTATTTACTTAGCCACATTTTCTGATGGTGGATAGACTCTGACAGATGCCATTACAAGACATGTTTTTTACAAGAGCAGAACATTTTTTCACACCATGTGAATGAAAGTAAAAAGATGTATTAAAATGTAATCATAGTGCTTGGAGTTTCTGGTAAAAGTTTGGCTATCCAGATAGGAGGGGCTGTACTAAATCAGTGGCTTAGATGAGGAAATAGATATTGGACTGTGGAAAGTCTATTTTGATACTGCCAGCTGTAAAAATGTCTCAATTGTAAAGTCCATTAGAGAATAATGTGAAATAGGGCAGCAGAAGTAGGTACTCCAGATGCAAGGGCTAAGAAATGTTAGCTGCCTTTGGTTTCAGGACAATGGATAGCAACATGGCAGCAGCGACTATTTTTTATGAGATCCTGATTGTCTTTCCTGCAAACTTCTCTATCTCGTTAATGCGCTTTAGCTTGCTGGAAAATAGCTGGCTATAGAAAATAATCCAAATTTATTAAAGAAAAAGGAAAACTTATTTTATTGGCATAAACAAAAGTATATCAAGTGTCTGGATTAATGTCACTGTTGGTGATGCTTTTGATGAGATTTGTCTGAGAGATCAGTTTTTCTGCTCGTGCAGAAAAACGTCTATGATAATCTCTCTTATCATAATCTTATCATTCAATCAGCTGCATACTTCCTTTGCCTGACAATGAACAAGGTAACAACTTTTGTTGTTATTGTGTGCATTGGGTTGGATCCAAATAGGCTGTTTCTAGAAAAGAAGGTGCTCAGATCCAGTAGACGTTCTTTGCTGGAAGAAGAACAACAGGGCAGCATTCCTTGCCAATTTATCTACTTTGCTCAGCACACAAATTTTTTCCAACAGAAATAAAATTCCACTACACACTAATTGATTGATCGATTGATTAATATGTACCATTAAGTCATTTTTTACTCCTAGCAACCACATATATAGACTATCTCCATGACAAACCTGTCTCCAGTCTGATCATTCAAGTCTTCCAACAGTGCACTCACTGCCATTGTTCATCCTCATTGCTATTGGTCTCCCTCTTCTCTTTTCCTTCTACCTTTGCTAGCATTAGAATCTTCTTCTGTTTGGGGACATATTACATGAAGACCTCTGGTAATTCTCAGAAATTAATCTTCATATAATACGACCCCAACAGAGTGATTTGAGCCCTTGTGTCTTGAGTAAACAATCTGGGTTGATTTGTTTAGTGATAGATTTGTTTTCTTGGCTGTATACAGTATTCTCAGGAGTTGAGTGTTCCCCCAACCCTAAAATTCAAAATCCCTAGAGATACTGCAGATGTCTCTATAATTTGCTTATGGAGTAACCTTAAAATCCATTATTATTATTAGACATCTATAATCTATTAAAACTTTCATTCCCATAACCTTTAACTGGACAAAAGGGTCCATCATAGGGGCAACAAGATAGCTCAAATAGAATATGTCCAAAAATCTGGGCTTCATGACTTCTGAGAGAATGAAATTTGGGAAAGTTCTTGCTGCTTCAGCTGCTTCAGCAATGCAGGCTGCTGCTGTGGGTCATGGCATGCTCACTTTGAAGGTTCCGGCTACTCTCTTGCAATCCCTTGGTCATTCCCCCAGCTAGCTGGGAAGGGGGAGGGAAGGGAAGGGAAGGGAAGGAAAGGAAAGGAAAGGAGGAAGAAAAGAGGGAGGGAAGGAAGAGGGATGGAGTGCAGGAAGGAAGGAATAGTAAGGAAAGTATTGGGGAGAAAAAAAGGAAGGGAGGAAGGAGAGAAAAAAGGAAATAACAGGGAGGGATGGAAGAAGCAAAAGTCACGAAGGGAGAAAGGAAACAACAAGGAGGAAGAAAGAGGGAAGGATGGAGGAAGGAGGGAAGGAAGGAAAGGAAGGAAGATTTCTGATGCTCCCCACCAGCTTCTCACAAGAAAAATTTAATGGGGAATTCAGCAGGAAATTGGAAATAACTCCTACTCCTATTACTTTTTTGCCCACCTGTGGTCATTCTATTTCTATTTAGATAAGGGAAATATCCCTGGAATGATGACCTAGCAGAGCCCACATTGTCTACTTTACTAACTAGCTACTTTAATCAAAATATTGAATGCAATACCAGGTCTTTATCTGCCTAAGGCTGTTCGATTTTGGAATTCAGTGCCAGAGAACTACAGTATGCTTCAGAGCACGCAAGGGGGTGAAGGGAGCACCTGTTTATAACTCCTTAAAACAACCACGTTTTCCTGGGATCATACAACTGCCGCGAAGGCTGCTACATTCAGCCCCTGCATGTTCCAAAATGTATTTTGGGATCAGATTTGAAACACTGCATAGTTTGGCACAGGTTTGGTATTATATTGAGTAACAGTATAATTATTGGAAAGTTCAGACATTTGCTCTATTATCCGTGTAAGTTGATGTAGAGAACATATGGCCCTTGACCACTAAATTATTAAACATCTCTTTTGTATAGATTAAATGATCAGTTTCCACCCTCTTGTTCAGCAGCTGAAATAATTGTCATGTATTGGATGACTAATAGGAATTTAGAAGACAAATTTCCACAAAAACATTTTAGGCTTTTTTCTTTGTTTTTGAAAAGAAGCAATTTGCAAATTGGGAAACCAAGTTGTAATATTAAGGTGCTGTCTTGGTGAACCAAAATGTGATTATCCTTTTCCGGCATTTAAAATAAACACAGCTCCTTAATGTGACTTTATGGTATCCCAAGAACTTTTGTCCATCTCTAATGGGGAAAGAAAAAGACATTGCAGCTGCATGTAACCCACACATTAAACAGATTAAATGCATGCTTCTCTAGGGAGGGCTCTGGCAGACATGAACATTGCAAATTGAACTGCATGTGATTTTTTTTAAGGATATGCCTCCAATATTTTAAGTGTAGATTTAAAAATAACAAGCAAGAACAAAGTGCTAGTTCCTATAGTAAATAGATCATTAGGGAATCAGATTAGCTTGCTTAGACTATTTAGAAAGTCCTTGGAGAAAACATGTGAATGTACTTCAAATAATTAATTATTCACTCTTCGTCTTGGCTACCTTAAGTTTTTGGGCTTTGGAGACCAATAGTTTAGTCCTCTACAGAAGATGAGAGGCACATATATAGCTGATTGCAAGTTGAAAAAAGGATAGATGTTGTAATCCACCAAGAGTCACCTCTATGTGGTTGGCTATAGAAATGTGTTAAGCAAGCAAATATATGGGATGAAATAGGATGGGTTGGGATGGGATAGAATGGCATGGTCCTATTCAGAGGGCACAGATGTCCAGATTCTTTCTTTTAATGGTCCTGCCTTTTTTCCCTAAGACACTGGTCTTAGAAAAAAGACTTTGTCTTTTTGGTTCCTTGCCTGCAGATATCACTGCCCCCTGCCTGATGAATTTATAACAAAGTTGTCCTCATCCACGACTTAACTCTAAATAAAAAGACTGCTGGACAACTAGCTACTAGCTTTCCCACCTGCAGTTCCAATTCTGCATAAGCCTAGGCTAGATACGTAGCTAATGGCGAGGCATTGCTGTGATAATTAAAAGTTTATATTTACTAGGAAATCTCTTTGAAATATTTTTTCAAGTGAGTGAACAAGATAGAATTGGGAGTGACCACTCACTGTGCAGCTCAACAGTCTCCCTGACTGACCAGGCTAAGGATGTGCATTATAGTACTGGAAAACCCATATTTGGTCATTCTGAAGGACTTCAACATTGTCAGTGAGACAACCTTGTCTGGGCTGGTTCAGAACTTCATGATCTCATTAAGACCAATAAAACTGACTCAATTTGTCCTCAGACCAGTGCAGAGGCCAGAATATACTTTGGGTTAGTCTTTTTCTGTAAGCTGTGAGGAGGTTGAAACCTAGATATATTAAAGACTACAGTTGGTGAATATGGTGAAGTATCAGTGGCTTCCTGTAAAATAAAGCCTATTAAAATATTTGTTTTTAGATTAACATTTGATGGAATGCTCTGGTGGAATTTCCAATAATAAGGAGCAATTTGTTCAGCACACCTATTAAGGTGAGCATAGTAGCCTATGAACATAGCTACTCTTAGTTGCTTCTGTTCTCTGATTTGGGAGCAGAGGAAACCTTTGTTGTTAAAAAGGTGGAAGATGGCCATAGTTTTAGTAATGTAACTTAACAGTTCGTCATGAAGGCAGTCAGACAAGTATTAGGCATATCTCTCATGGGCATTGAGGGTAATGAAGAGGACTGTTTCTCCATTGCATTCTTATTTTCTAAGACATACAACAAGTGTTGTTATCTCCTCTGATAATTCATGGGTTGAAGTCCTTAGAGGTCTGTTATGACAGATTTTCAAATTATATCGAAGAGGTCAGCAATGAAGACCTCCCAGAAGATACAACTGGCACAGAATGTGGAATTCAGAGCAGTGCTGGGCACCTTTCAATTTTGCCATGTTACATTACTGCTGCTTGAGTAGCCCTAGCTTCCAGGTTCCTTCTGGGTGAAGTTCAAGCTGCTGTTTACATAATATAGAGACAGATTATTTTCCCCCTGAATGTATCTGACCCAGGGGTAGGCAACCTTGGCTCTTTTATGACTTGTGGACTTCAACTCCCAGAATTCCTGAGCTCAGGAATTCTGGGAGTTGAAGTCCACGAGTCATAAAAGACTCGTGGACTTCAACTCCCAGAGTTATATATTAGCAAATCCTCTAAGTAAATTATTAGCAAGTAAATTATTAGCAAATTATAAGTAAATTATTAGCAAATTATTAGCAAATCCTCTAAGTAAATTGGGAGTGGATAATTGCGCAGTGGTTCTGTGGGTAAGTGTATTCAGGGAGCTGTCTTATTCTCAATATGGATGAAAGCTGTGTATTTTGAGAATACTTCTAGATCAGGATTGTCAAACTCGCGACGTCACGTGACATCGCACAATGTATCTGAGCTTTTTCTCCATTACTGGCAATCGGGTGGGCATGGTTTTGGGATGACACATCTGGCGGGCTGGCAGTTTGGCACCCCTGTTCTAGATTCACAACTGACATTATACAGCTAAGTGAGTATTATAGTAACAAATATCTGATTATCTTTTGTAGTTCATACATTTGGCAACTACATATTTAGACTGCATGTAATGTTGAACTATCTTTGTGTTTGGTCTGGAAACCATGGATGGTGCATCATGTGGAACTAGAAAAACTAATGTGCAAACACATTTACCCTGGTGATGAAGCAAACTGTGCTGGTTGCAGTCCCAACCAGGGTCAAGATTGGGTAGTAAAAAATCTGGAAATTGGTCTCTTGAGCAATTGATAACTGAATATGCAATAAAGAACAGTTAAAATTTAAGGAGAATTGTTATCCAGGGGCTATTTGAAAGAAAGTGTTCCTGATTGTATTATTTAGTTTGGGAAATATTGTGGCTGATTTTTCTGGATTTAAATACCATTGATGAAGAATTTGATATATTTTATGTCAACAGTAGTTTGGAACTTGCTTTGTTTTTGATTTTGTATTGTAGATCGCTACAATGCATTTTGTTCTTAAGATACATAATTATTCAGAGCATCCTAAAGAGTAAGCATATGTAAGTTTAATAACCCCTTTAACATTCCTGTAATGCTAGTAGTTTTCTTATTCTCATATTGCTCTTTGACAACATACAAAACAGTGTAGTGTATTTACAACTGAACTGGAATTTTCCTCCACTCATACTTTTTTTTTTATCACAGTACTACAACCAGCTTAATCTGTGTGCTCTCTTAGAAGGACATTTAAAAATAAAAATAAAAAATAAATTTAAAAATAAAAATAAAAATAAACAAATAAGTCAACTTTGAACCTGAGAATGATATTTTTCAGTTGGGATTAATGTTAATATCCAATGGCCAGTTTCTGTACAAGGCTTGAAACTTATTTCAAGGTGGACTTTTCTAAATAATAGGGCTCACTCAAGATTTTGTAATTCTTACAGGCAGGTATATTTATGCATCAGAGCATAGCATTTCTTCCAAATGATATAGCTTCAGATGCATTATGTGGCTTAATACACTGCAGTTAAATGTATTATTTATTTGCCAGATTGTATCTTTCCTCCAGGGTGTGAAGGCAGCATATATAATACTCCATTTTACAATATTATTCCCACAACAGCAATACTTTGAGGTAGGTTGGGAGGTAAGAAATAGTTTTCAGCCCTTATGAGCTACCATGACTAAATGAACTTGAATTTAGGTTTCCATAGTGTTGGTCTAATATCTCAAGATAAGTACTATACAATACAAATGCATCTCTTCCAATTACTATGATCCAGAAAGACTAACACTGAATCTGGCGTAAAGTTCCAATTCAGTATAGAATTTGGGTTAAAGAAAACCAAAGTTCCTTCTTCTAATTTTTAGATCCAGCTATTTGTTGAATTTATTCATTACTTACAAGACTAATGTAAGTAATGTTGGGAGTTTTGATATTTACCTAAGAAAAGACCTGAATTTTCAAAACAATCTTTTTAAAAAAAAAAACACAAAACTTCATCCTTAAATAATACAGCCTGAGGACAGGTACATCTCTTGCTACTTCCAAAATGTATAACAGCAAAGCTTAGGTAATCCTTTTATTTTTTTTATTTTTTTTATTGAAAAGTTTTACAATACATTAGGTAATCCTTTTAAAATGGAGCAAGTTAATAGTTGAATGAATCTTTCTCTACAAGTAAAGCGATACATACTATGAAGAAGTCCTAACTCCACAGTAAAGTTGATAGCCAGAGGTGTTGGCAGGATCCAGTGCTTTCATCACCACAACAGAGGCAACATTGCACAGTCACAATGCAGGTTCCATCTCTTTTGTACATGTGCGTAGGACATCTTAATGCATACAAAAGTGTGGCGCTTGTGTCATGTGTCTCTGTTATTTTCATAATTCCTCCCCCAACTCTCCCTGGGAATACCTCTGTGGATGGGATCTGGAGTATTGGCAGAGATTAACAATGAAAGACAGATGGAGTTTAATAAAAGTAGCCAAGACATTTCTTTTGGCAACAGGAGGGGAAGGAGCAGGGGAATCCAAAGTCCACACAGGTAGTCCTCAACTGATGACCACAACTGAGCCCCAAATTTCCATTGCTAAGCAAGAGAGCTGTTAAGTAAATTTTGCCCCATTTTATGACCTTTTTTGCCACAGTTGTTAAGTGAGTCATTGCAATTGTTAAGTGAGTAACATGATTGTTAAGTGACTTTGACTCATTGATTTTGCTTGTCACAAGGTCTCAAAAGGTGATCGCATGACCCTAGGACACTGCAACAGTCATAAATTCATGCCCATTGCCAAGGGTACAAATTTTGATCACGTGACCATGGGGATGCTGCTACAGTTGTAAATTTGAAAAATGGTCATTAGTCCTTTTTTTCATTGCTGCTGTAACCTACAAATGGTTGAAGAAAATTATACATGCTTTCACATTTTAAAGATCTCTTTTTTTAAGTTGCAAGGCTTAAAAATGGAAGGCAAATGGGGAAACAAAAACGATGGCTAAAATTCAAATCATGTCAGCATCTATATCAGCTTGGCATGCGATAGCAATGAAATGTCAAACACTGTATTTAGCATTATTAGAAAAGAGACTGAAAACAACCACTTAAATAAATAAGTAAATAAATCTATAGAATCAGTTTTTGCCACAAGAGTCATAAGATCATTTTCAGTCCAGCAAAATTGTTCTTTTGGGTCGGAGACTCCCACCCCACTCCCTGCCCTGGAGAAACTGTCTGGTGCCGACTAAACTACTTGTGGAAAGAAAAGTGGCATGAAAATTCAGCCAACCGTGCTTGGTCCCCCATAATTTGTAGCTTATCGTTAAGTGTAGATGAGGCCTTGTCTTTAACAAAGGAGAGTGCTAGGCATTCTTCTTATTTTAGGACGTTTGCTAAGACATTCCTAGGGATGGGTTTTCAGCTGATGTGTGGTGCCACCGTTATTGCAGCCTGCAGATTCTACCACTTTAAATTAATCTTGTATTTACCTTAACCAGCAATGACCACAAGTAATTTATTCAGAACTAATGTGGATGAAATACGTCCTTATGGGGGTAATTGTACAGCCTGCCCTAGCTTTAGTTAAAAGGACCATCAAATTCTACCCTTCAGTTAGCCCAGTCGCTTTACACTGGAGAAGATGAAGACCTTCTGTATGAAATGTCGTGCCTGGTTGGGTTGGCTGCTGCTTTCAGTTCTACACTTTCCTCTGCTTCCTTTTGAAAGGCCACCTTTTTCAGAGTTTCTTGCTAAGAAATTCTTTATGAATTTCTGCAACAAGAAGAGATGTTTATATTCTACAATTAAACAATAATACTTAAGCTTAGATGATTCTTCATCCAGAAATTCAAGATAAAATCTTTGGATTAATGATTTATGTACAGGTCATTCTGAGTTTGGTAGTCATTGTAAGGAAAAGTTTGTTACACGTGGAGTTTAAGTAATACCTTTGGTCGTTGTTCAGAAATACTTGATTTTTGTGGATTACAGAGGCATACCCACCTACTTTGGGGTTATTTGTAGAGTCAGAAGAACAGACATCTATTTTTAAAATATGAAAGTAAAGCTTTCCCTCGAAATCTGAATCAGTATCTGTTATCATAATTGTGGTTTTTCCCCCTGATATAGCATATACTCTGTTCTGCTTCTAGGCATTAGCATTTTTCTCTCTCTCTTTTGCAGGCGTTTTGGTACAAAATGCACAGCATGCCAACAGGGAATCCCACCCACCCAAGTGGTCAGAAAAGCCCAAGATTTCGTCTATCATCTCCATTGCTTTGCCTGCATTATCTGCAACCGCCAACTTGCCACTGGGGACGAGTTTTATCTCATGGAAGACGGGCGCCTCGTGTGCAAGGAGGATTATGAAACAGCCAAACAGAACGGTAGGGTTGAACATGCATCCTGGTCTTGATAAAATGACTTATTAGAACTGAAAAACAGAACAATGCAACACTGGAAGACAACGTGGATTTTCCTGCTCCGCCTAGGAATATCAGTACCCACCACTTCCGGTACTGTATTCTTGCTTATTGCAGTTGTGATGCTGGAGGGAGAGGGGTCCTGTCAACTGCAACTGTTTTGTGGCCTAGTATATGGCTTGCAACTGTTGGCTCTGATTCTGGCCCAAGTCCTGATTACATATTGAACCTAATGCACTATATTAAAGATCTGGATTGGTCTCATTTGTTGTTTTAGCCTTTCCCCCTTTTTATTCCTAGGACTATGTGCACAGAAAGCTGGTTTTTTGCCAGTTATAATCAGTGGCATGCTGATAGATGTTTCAAGCCAGTTGCAACCTCTCAATATAATATTAGGAGAAATTAACTGGGTATGTTAAAATGGGAACTAAAATTGGAACTATCCTATCAGAATGGATGCTTCATCTGGAAAAATCATTTTCCTGTAGTTCAAATTTTTTTGTGTAGCATCCCAAACACCTCCATCCTTTTCTGCTCATTCACAAATGTGTATATCAGATGGTTGGAAGTAAGGGAAATATACAGGGCTTTGAAGCACACATTTTATTTTTATTTATTAGGATGTGCCACAAGAAGTTGGTCTTTGCATATTTGTCATTTCTGTTGATTTCCAGCTGCTGTACATAAAATAAGATCAAGAGCTGAAAATAATCCCAGACACAGCTCTCTCGAAAGCAGCAGAGTTGCATCTTGCACTTTAGCTTGATCTGGCCCTTCACTCAGAAAGTCTCCCATTTTTCAGTACCCGGTCTAAAATGCCGATATTTATTGTAGGTAAAAAAACCACACAACAGAACCGGGGCTGGGTTCAAGGAAGCCAGACAGAAAAAGGCTATAGATCACTAATGCTAATGAATCCACAAAGGCTGCCCAAGAGTGCCTGACTGAAATTAAAACTGAACTGGTCTTTAATGGATTTCATGTTGACAAGCCCTGACTTCTCATTAATTAAGGACTCTATTTTGACCTAATCAATTTGGCTAGGGTGATGCAATGCCTCCCTGTGTAAAGGAGATTGGTGGAGAGGGAGGCTAATAGATCATGGATTGAATGTTACTCAATTTCTATTATAGGCTCAGTGTAATCAATGACTTCAGTAGGATATAGTTTTGCAAACCACAGAGCTTGGGGAGGGGGAGGGAGGGATTATCAGCATATAGGTTAAGGTCCATTGCTAACCACTTCTAGAAGGACAATAAGTTCTTACAATAAGTTCTTACAATAAGACATATTTTATCAATATGTGAGAAAATATAAGTTGTTTTATGTTTTATATTTTTTATATTTTGCTAATTAGAGGGGTGTGTATATGGAGGCTAGCTTCAAAGAAAGAAACTACTATGAAAAGAAAGGCAGCTGAATCTGAGAATCATCGTAAGAATTCAGAAAAATCTATATTCTATATCTTACAGCCTGGCAGTTCTAGCTCCAGGATGTATTTACTGCTGATGAAAATGGTTACCTCACAATGAAAGTGTACTAATAATTTTTCTTACAGTTAACTGGACCTAAGGTAGAATTAAAATGCTACATTTAGATTGATTGCCCAAAGTTACTGCAGTTTTAAGATTTTGTTCTGTACCAGCCTGCTACCGGCCCTGCAGAAAAGGCAGGGACAACCCCTTTTACAAGAAGGCAAGAGGCTGGAACTAAGCCTGCCAAATTTATGGATACAAAAACAAATAGAACAAGACACGAACCATGAAACAGGCGTGGCTTCTCTCTGCCTCCTTCCGAGGTGCCCCATTGCCTTCCTCTGTTTACTCCTGATTGACTGCCTCCTGCGTCCTTGAACAGGGCCAGCTGTGGGTCATCTTCATCCATGCTGTCAGGCTCACACAGCTGGGTCTGCGTCGTGACCAGGTGGGAGGGGCCTAGCTGAGGGCTCTCATCAGCAAGCTCTCCAACCCCCTCAGCAAGCTCTTCAACACCCCCCTCCTCCTCTGAGTCGTCCGACCCAACTGCCGACCCCACAGGCTGACCCTGAATCACAACAGATTGTAGATTTAACTACAGATTAGTTCCATTACGCCTAGTTAAAATGTTACTATAATTACCAAAGTTGAGGAGCCTTATTTATGCCTCTTTCCACCTCTTTATGGAAAAGCATAAGTTTATGAGTAGTTCCATCAAAATGTGGGTATAACAGGTCTAAAATAATTCATAGGTGCAAGACAGGGAAGTCTAGTATAAAAAGAAAAGAAGGACTATACATATCAAAATAATCACATTTCCTTTCCTTAAAATTAAGTTGGATAGTCAGCCCCCTTGTATTGCTTGGTGGATTGGAAATTAATGGAAAAAACCCAAATCAATGTATTTTCCTATGTAGAAAGTACAAAGACATTAAAATGGCAATAAAATATATGTATATTTTTATACACATATAAATGAACTAGTTGACATTACTATGAAAATAAAAAAACATTTAGAATTGGAATGGAATAAAATATTGAGGATACATATTGCCCTGTGGCCACTTGAGTAATCTTATGTAAACATCAGCCTAAACAGATCTTTTCAGATCTCTCTTTATTCTATTTGGTTTTACGGGTGGTTCTCATTTAATGACCACTCATTCAGTGTCTGTTCAAATTTACCACAGTGCTGAACAAGTGCCTACAACTGGGCCTTGGAGTTCCAGCTGTCACAGCATATCCACAGTCATGTGATTTCTACCTTGGCAATCATGATTTCCTGCAAACATTCCCTGCTGGCTTTTCTGAAGCAAGGTCAATAGGGAAGCTGAAAGTCAGAGGTCATTGTCATGTGAGGTCCTCACTTAATGGCAGACATGGTCCTTGCTTAATGGTGGACTCCTGGAACTGCTGTCACTAATTCCTATAATTAATCGAGGACTACTGGTATTAGTTTAGTGAAGTCTGGTTTATTTTAGTACTCTGTATCCATAAAAACTTAAATGTACCCCTAAAAATGTTCAAATATAACTGCTCTATGATCATTTGTGTTAGCTTTCAAAACTCCCCACATCTTCTAGGCAGATTTCTGGTTCATGCTCATTCTAAAATAACTGGAAACTCTTCCATTACAGATGATTCAGAGGCTGGAGCCAAAAGGCCTCGAACCACCATCACAGCTAAACAGTTGGAAACGTTAAAAAACGCCTACAAAAACTCCCCCAAACCAGCCAGACATGTGCGGGAACAGCTGTCCTCTGAGACAGGATTGGACATGCGGGTTGTACAGGTGAGCACATGACATAAGGTTGACTTTTTCTTCAACTCAAATGATTGGCTGGTTTGCAGCGATTCTTTTGGAAAGTTCAAAGTTACTCAAGGCAATGTAGAACACATTCCAAATTTAAAGCCGTAGCAGAATGAATGCAAACCTGAAGGATGAGGTTGCCTAAGATGAACTGTTCAGCAATCCTTCTGAATAGAAACCTCCCTTCCTCTCTTGAGAAAGCATAGTAAGCTAAGTCTAATTGGCAATATGCAGGAAGAAATGGGCCAAAATCTTGCGATGTAACATCTCAGAATCATAAGCTTGGTGAGGTTGATGAAGGTCTACTACTACTACAGGGCTTTTCAACCTTTTCACCCATTGTACCACTTTTAGGATATGGCAACATCCGAGTACCACCAGTTGCCTAACAAGGTGTCAAAAACTTGACCAAAAAAAAAAAGTAAAAGAGTGATGAAGTACAGGTAGTCCTCGCCTTACAACAGTTAGCTTAGTGACTGTTCGAAGTTACAATGGCACTGGAAAAAAGTGCCCCCCAAGCCACAGCCGAGCAAGATACCTGCCCGGTGGCGCTTCTCCTCCTGTCCGAGGTTTTCATTGTTGTGGGCATTTCTGTAGAGGATTGGCTGCAGGGGTGGGGTGGGGGGTGTTTGGTTTTTATTCCCCCCCCCCCTCTGCTGGGCGGTTCCAGCAGGTTTTGGTCACTTCACCATCACAAATATGAATCATTTGCCAAGCATCTGAATGTAAATCACAAGACCCTGGGGATGCTGCAACATTCCAGCTGATTGGTGCTTCTTCTAGGCTCAGCAGAAGCACCAGGATCGGCGCCAAGCTCCAGCTGGAGCCTGGTGCTGATCCTGGCACTTCCGCTGAGCCCTGACAGCCCTGCAGCTCCAGCCGTCCTTCGCTCAGGCCTGTGCGGTGCTGCCACCGGTTCAGCTCATTCCCCTCCCCTGCTACCACTTTTCTAGGATGGTCGCGTACCACCTGCCAGGTGCCAATGTACTACAGGTGGTACCCATACCACTGGTTGAAAAGCCCTGTACTACTAGAATCAGATGAGCCTTTTCCATAGCTGCCCCTACTTTGTAGAGCACCCTCCCTCCACAGTCTGGCAAGCTCCCAGCCTTCTAGCCTTTTAGAAGGCCATCAAGACCTGGCTCTTTACCCAGGCACTGGAGTAGAGCAATGGAAGATTATGGGGCACCCTTGGAGATGACTGAAGTACCAGCTTTCCTTTCTTTTCTTTTATTGCTTCTTGATCTTAGTTTCATTTTTATGATGTTATGGTTTTATTGCTGATGTAAGCTGCCCAGAGTTCTGTTTTAAGATAGACAGCCATACAACTCTTTTAAATCAATTGATAAATTGATTATATTTTAATTTGGGCATGGTTTAATTTTCTTTTAATTTTTGTATACTTATTTATATATGCCCTGTGAACCGCCCTGAGTCCCTTAGGGAGAAGGGCGGTATAGAAATTAAATAAAATAAATAAATAAATAAAATAAATAAATTCTATGCACATGGCTCCTTTAATAGCTGTGTCAGATTTCTGCAGGGCAGTTTAATACCCAAATGGGATTCTCTATAGAATTCTGTAGCTGTTTTCACATTTTTCCTGATGGTGCCATTCAAAATAAATACTGTTAGTGAAAGTACAGATGAAAGTACAGACTGTCTTCCTATATAGGCCTGTAGTCCTGATTCAATAATTCCTATCTACTTTATCTAAATAAAGTAGTAAGAGTAGGAGTAAGAGGCTCACATTGTTGTATTATATTTTATTCTGAATATTGTTTCTCTTATTATAATTCTGATTTTCTTCCCTTTTATTTTTTGATTAACTCACTTGTCAGTTGCTGTGCTGTAAAGTCTACTCTCACTTAGATTTGGAACTTTGCCCTCTTTCTACAACCTTTTACTAGGAAGGACAGCTTCTCAAGGCTTATGACTGCAGAGTCAGAGCAGTGCTGGGGACTCTCTCTCTCTCCCACCCCACCCCCCTTAATATTAGCAGTGGCAGCTGCAGATGTTGACTTTCGCTATTAAGTGCAGTTCAAAGGGACTCAGAGACTTGGCTGCACATCTTGAAGCCTATGTAAAACCACAAAATGGTACTGGGGGAAAAAACCAGAGAGAGCATCCTAGGAAATTAGGGTGGAGAAAGCATGTGAATCAGTAAACAAATAGTGCAGCAGATACAGGCACTCAGGAACCTCTAATTGTCACTGTGTGCCATTGCCACAACATAGATCTGGAAGGCCAGGCACATGCATACACGAAGTGGTTCCTATTGTACATCAGTCAAGACTTTGGATAATGATGTGATTATGATGTAGGGTTAAATAAGAAGTGCTTCTCTTCATTTCAGTTCCTTGGACTTGCCCTGAAACTCTTTACTTATGGGTGATATCTAATATTGAACAAGTTCTCCCCACCAAAAATTCACAGTAAGAAACTTTGAACTGTCTATACTGGTATTTGTGCTTTGTCATATTATAGATATTATAGGTATTAGGTATTCATTATTAATACATTTCCCATATGTCTTAGCCTAAAACCTTTTTTGCAGTTCCTGTTGTTTCATTACTACAAGTAGAATTTAGGGAAGCTGTTATCCCCAGTTTTTAACTGGGGTACTAGAGGGCTAGTGTCAAGGTTCACACAATAGCAGGAACAGGGCTTGATCTTTTCACTCCCAGATGAGATCATGCCTGTCCATCTTCTGGATGATGAAAAAATTCTTTTCAATGAATCTCAGGTGGTGGGACTGAAAATGGTCTTGTTCTCACTGCTTTTTTCCATCATGATCACAGGTCTGGTTTCAAAACAGAAGAGCCAAAGAGAAGCGCCTGAAAAAAGATGCTGGGCGACATCGTTGGGGCCAGTTCTACAAGAGTGTGAAGAGGAACAGAGGCGGCACCAAGCATGAGAAAGAGAGCTCTGCAGAGGACTGCGGAGTTAGTGACAGTGAGCTGAGCTTTAGAGGTAGGCAGAAGAGGAAGCACAAAGGATTAAGGCAAATTAAGATTAGGGCTCCTGTTTATGTTTACAAATGTCCTAGATTAGGAGTGGGCTACTTACACTTTTCCTAGTAAAATCTGCAGATCCTGGGAAATGCCAACAAATGCTGTGAATCAGTAGATAGACCATAGTTTAAAAATTAAACTACTGATTCAGTGCATTTGTCACCAGGTGATTGCTCCTTTTTATTTAAATCCCTGAGGCACTCTGGTTATTTTTATTTATTTGTTAGATAACCAGCTTAAACCTCTCTTTTTAAAAGTAGCAGATTTCTGTGCATTATGTGCAAGCTTCACTCAAAACTGGTTGCCAACAATCATTGATGTTAGGAATTAACTTTATTTTGTTTTATTGAATGTATTTTTATTGGTCAGGGACCAAAATAAAGTTTTTGTCTGCCTGTTTTAAAGCAGCCACCTTTTCTGATTGATGTAGAAACCTGAAAAAAGTTGGGTTGTTTTAATAAATAGAAGAGGGGCGCTGTGCCTACCCAAGGTCCAGAAGACTTTCCCCTGATTCTTCATTAGTTTTTAAAACTATCTTCCCATTGTCCCTTTTAGGATCTGTACTAATCCGTGCTTCTCCTTATGACTGCACAATGTGTGTATATGGATCTGTCTAAAGACTGTGCAAGGCGCAGTGAACTAGATGGGGTTGCTGCACGCTTCATGCTCTTAAAAAAATAGAATTTCAATGCCACCATCTTGATCTTTTGGATTGCGAAAACCTGCAATAAAACTTTGAGTGCAAAATGTTGCCATTGAGGGAGTCAGCCAATCATGCTTTTTACTGGGTACATTGCTTCTACTTTCCCTTATCTTTTTCCCAGCTTCAGTTTTCTGGTCTTATCCTCATTTCCAATTATTATCTATTATTCCACAGTTTCTGACTATGCACAGTCTTTAACAAATCCAAATGGAAGATGACTACAGCATGAGTTACTGTGACAAGAGGTGTTATAACGCTTATGCTTTTTCTTTATAAGGTTTATATAGCATTTAAGTATATTTATAGCATTTATATACTTAAAAGAATATAGATGGCAAGTGGCAATCAGGAGCAAATTTGGTTGCCTTTAAATTGGTTCATAATTGACTTCAGCACAGATTTTGGTTCAGGAGATCTTGCTTATCTGGGGAGCTTTATTATTATTTATTGTATGGCACATTCACATCACATTTTGGTTAAAAAAATAAAAGATAATAATATAAAATATTATAAACATATGTCTAGATTACAGATATAACTTTTGGCTTCATTGGCTGCAGTCAGGAAATCAGCAAAGCCTCCATTATAGGACCTATTTTGGCACTCTGTCACTATATGTTGGATAGTTTGTTCTTCCGCCCCACAGTCACAATTCGTTGATGGTATTTTGCTTCACTTATAAAGAGCATCAGCACATCGGTCATGGCCAGTGCAAATTCAATTCAATGTTGCCCATATCATAGGGGGGTGGTCAAATCCGGGTGTTTTTTTCAAGATGCAAGCCAAACTTTGACAGTGTAGAGGGTAAAATGCTGTATCCACATTTTATGTATGTCAAAATCATTTTCTACAAGTACTTTAGCAGTAGAAATAGCTGGATGTCTGGATATCAGCCTGTTTCATTCCAGGCAGTCTACATTGCTCAGTATTGGGATTTATCAAACATCTTGAGGTATTATAAATAAAAGGTTTTATAAATAAATAAAAGCTTTGTGGCAAAAAAAATAACAACCCTGTATGGAAAAATGCACATTTTTCCAAATATTATTGGATTCTGTTTTGCATTATCCCAAATCAGCATGGCTGATAATGAGGGGATGATATGAGATGTAATCTTGCAATACCTAAGAGGTCTACCAGTCCTTATCCCTGACTTAAAGGAATTTTTCAGTCTTTGATCAGAGTCTACCAGATAGAGGGGTTTTCTTCTGTACTAAAATTTTGTTTCTTTTCAGAAGACCAAATCCTCTCAGAGCTGGGCCACAATAGAATATACAGCAACGCTGGTGAGGTGGCTAGTGGACAACTATTGAATGGTACTTTCTCTCTGGATGGGACAGGACAATCCTATCAGGACTTGAGGGATGGAAGTCCTTATGGAATCCCGCAATCTCCAGCTTCCATATCATCTCTTCCATCACATACTCCATTGCTAAATGGTTTGGAATACACAATGGACAATAATTTAGGAATAATAGCACATGGAGGGCAGGGGGCGAGCCAGACATTCAGAGCTATGGCTGGGGGCCCAACCTCTGATATTTCCACTGGAAGCAGCGTTGGTTATCCAGACTTTCCAACAAGTCCTGCCTCCTGGCTTGATGAAATGGATCATCCTCCTTTTTAAAGTATTCTGCTTCCTTCAGATTTTCCATAGTCAGACCTGTTCTTTTGGCCTGAAAGCGTGCTAAGCCATCCCCAATAAGGGACAACAATCAATCTTCAATGAAAGAAAGTGTCCATTATTTTAGAAGGGGAATCCACAATTTTTTTTCTGTAAAGCTGAAAGAAAATATGATAATATAATGTATAAATATATATATATATATATATTTTATTTGCTTTGTATTTGAAAGAGGGGACTGATAGGAAGAGCTGCTTTTGAATACAGCACACTGTTGTGTTTAGTCTATGTATGATGTTAGTGGTGCCAGCTAAAACAAGGACAAATTCACTGACTCTTCGTGGGGTTCGGCTGCCCAGTTGG
The DNA here is from genome assembly GCF_947247035.1 of Vipera ursinii. Taxonomy (NCBI): domain Eukaryota; kingdom Metazoa; phylum Chordata; class Lepidosauria; order Squamata; family Viperidae; genus Vipera; species Vipera ursinii. The sequence continues at coordinate 108,716,710 of NC_139516.1, read as the reverse complement.
CTCCTAGCACATGTGGAAATGACTAAACTGATTTTTGCTCCTTGACAACACTACATCTTCTCACAGGCGGCATGACCGTTGTCCTGCATTTGCTTGACTCTAACCAGCTAAGCAATAGAAATCAATGCAATATTTCCAGCTACTGAAGGGACAGAAAGTTGCTAAATGGTTGAAGTTTTACCCTTCCCACTTTTATTTCTGCCTGCAACTTCTTTTCTATATTATGCCTTATTAAGGAGACATGGTAAGGCAGCTTAGAGGTGCCCTTGTTTCTCACCTACATCACAGCTTTTGGGCATCTGCTATTGCCTTTCAACTGGATCATGGGATCTTTTGCTGATGCCTTCTCTCCTGGTTGACATCCAGCTACAAGGAAGCAGCAACAACCCCAAAGCAACACCTGCTGATTCTTTAGATCTCAACCCCTCTGTGGTCATTATTCTTCCTAAAGTTGTTATTGTCACTCAGATAAGTGAACCATGTGCTACTGTGAGGCAAAAGAAAAAGAAAAAAGAAGAAGCAAAAATACAACAGCAAAGCCCTCAACTCAATTTTAGTAAGCAGTGGGATTATAATTGTCTTCCTGATTGGATATAGCAGGAATCAGGGATCCCATAGCAAGCTCACTTTTTGGGGCAACCACTCACTTGTCATTCAAGAAGAATGCAACTATAACAAAAAAAAAGAATATAGAGCTGCAGCTGGTAGGAATGCACCATGGGTTTAAAATCCACAACAAAAAGATAATTACAGGCATTTTACACCCTTCTACTAGTTTTAGGTGTTAGTTCATGGTAGTGAAAATCTTTCAAACTATGAACTGAATACCAGTTAAGCACAAGGTGTATTCTAATCAGAAAAATAAACTATTCTTTACTTTACATGAAATTAATTTGTATAGGAGTTTAATAATGCCTGTAATCCAGCATGAAGTCCAATGCTGGGTCTTTTTTTTAGCATATGTAATACTATGGCATTTTCCTAAGCAATGCAGCAATTTATAACCTCATTACTTATACTGTTGTAGCAATCCCCAAGTTTTCTCTGAGGAAAGGGAGGCAACTTTAATTTGATTTTTTAGGAGATTAACATCATTCTAAAGGCCTTCACAAATAAAAGTTTTATAATGTAGGTAAAATATGAAAGAGAAATATCATGACAATCATTTGAAGCTAGACATTAACTAGGCTGGAAAGCTGCTAAGGGGCTTTTCAGAGATTATTTGAGATCAGGGTAACACATACACATAAAGTTTGAGGCAGTTCTGTGCCTGCAGAGCATATATCTTGGAAGTGCTTTCTGAAACTCTAAATTTTGTTTTGCTCCGGGGTCTTATACAAACTAATTGGAACTTCAAACACTTTGTAGTGAGTATTATGGCCTTATAATCACTGAGTAACATGAGCAAGGTGACACAGGTATGACTTGAGAATTAGAGAACTTGTTCATGCATTCCTTTGCATGTGTGAGCCAAATTTCCCTGAAAAATTATTGACTTCCTATTACTTCAAGCACAATGCTTTTCAGTGACATCTTATGCAGATAAGACAGAGCCAGTGTTGATATATGTGTGTATCAACAAAGTCCTCAACTTTCTGTTTTCTGAGGTTTTGTCTCCAACTGGCTAGAAATAATTTTATATCAAATATTTTTATGGATTGAAACCTAAGTTTAAAAAAGCATAAAAATTGGGCAGCACACAGCAAATTATCATATTGCAGAGGTTCAGATCAATGCCTGTTTTCATTTTGCCATGTTGGGAAGTGTTTATCATTTACCCTCCCACAAAACAATTTTTGCTACAGAAAAAAAAGTGGGAAATCACTAGTTCCCTGAAGTAAGTACATTTCAACATACCTTGTAGATAGCATAAATGCGTATCTGGTCCATTTACTGTTCTGCATGGCTGCCGTTCCAAAATCTAATCAGGTGAAGAATATATTTCATAAGTAAAATGGAACTCTGCTATTCCGATAAAACTGCTTTCCTTTCCAGATTCTATATGGAAAGGAAGAGCTGAAACTGTTTCTCCTCCCAGATTCTATGTTAGGGAGCTTACAAGTAACTGACAAGACTAATGAGTTGTATTTTACCCAAGAATATGAATCACGCAAACCTAAAATAGATAATATTCTTTTACATAAAATGATTTCACTGTGCTTCTGAACAGGAGTCTGGTTTTTCATCAAAATTGAGTGATTGCAGTTGGTTTAGAATCAGTCTTTAATTTACTTCCAATAGTTTAATTAATAATAAAAGTAGACATCGAGGAAATGAAAGTTAATGAAGAAAAGTAGGCTGTTCTAACAATAGGCTAGGCTAAAAGACCATGCATGGACTCTGCTTTCAAATTATCCTCTCTCCAGGTGCATGAGGTTGTATCATGAAGCTTTTTGCAGTTTACTGTCTTACCTAAATGTAAAATGCCCACTCTTTTGGAAACTGAGTCTTAGTTTGGTTGCCAGAACCCCTAAGATAAGCTGCAACATTTGATTAAACAAGTTCTTGAATTTAGCTGATGGACAAGAACAACTTTAGAGTACAAACACCCAACCAATATTTATGTACTCCTGTAGTAACCCTAAAGAAACAAATGACTGTGCTTTGCTGCATAGACCAGCCAACTTAATCATTATCCCGAATATATTCCCATTCCCAATATCTTCCTTTTAAGGCTTCGGAACTACTTTTTTCCTGTCATTTGCTATGACTCATATACCGTGACTGATGCAACTTAATTCCTAAAGCGCTTGTATTTTTCAAGAGGAAAAGCAATTATTTCAGTAACACAACTTTTTCATCGAGATCAGTCTGTTATACCCATGTTGGAATACTGTCTGAAGAATTTAAAATTGGTATAAGCAGCTTTTCCATGACCTATTACTTTGAACGTTTAAAATGTGAAAAGATTTAATATAATGCTGTTTTTCAGTTATTGACAAACCACCACAAGCACATTATCTACAGAAGAAAATCTTAGAGAAAAAAATCAGTGTGAAATTCACCTGTCAGACTTTATTAGCACCAAGGCAAAGGAGATGGCCATCTTCAGCTTACATATAGATGGATATTTCGAGATTGCAGAGGTTTTGCATGGCATATATCCACAAAAAAATTAAAGGAATAAAAAATACATGATTTTCCCAAACGTTAAGCCCTTTTAAGTTATTTTTTGTTTTCTGCAATAAAGCTGAAATCTATTCTCATTTTCTTGAGAGTAAGTCCCTTTGAGACTCACTGGGATTTCATTTTGAAAAAAAAAAGACATATTTAGAATTGAACCATGACATCTACCATCAGAATTAGTATTATATCAATGTTTTCTATATTGTCTACATCTACTGTACATCTCCCTAGTACCGCTTCAACCTATGATTTTTTTTTAAAAAAAATGTGAACTTTTATTTTTACCTTTCATCATCCTTCCCAATTTCCATTATCCAAATCCCAACCCCCTGATGCATTGTCTTTAGCTGTTTGTTATCAAAATAAAACAAATGAATGGTTAACTCTGCAGTAAAAAATAAACTGGGGAAGGACTATTGCTCAGTGAATGTATCCCTGCTTGGAAGGCAAAAATTTCAAGGTTTCCCAGCAGCAGAATCCTGGAGAGATACCTAAGGATAGTATTGAGCCCAGCAGACCGATGATCTGTCTTGGTGTACCCGAAACAATGGTCTTTTGTAGGAGATGAAACCTTAGGAGTTCTTAACAGAGATGTGCCTTTGAATGCATTACAACTATTTAAAAAGGAAAAATACACATCTTGGAGATGCTAGAAGTAATTTGGGATATTTAATAGCTCAATCAATTCCAGAACCAAGATCGGCAGATTTCTTTTTCCAGCATAGACCACTTATGTACGATCTAGAGCCAATTTTATTGCCACAAGTCTAAAATACTTTAAAATGCTCACCTTCTACAGACTCTGTATGCTTGTCTCTATCACAGAGTAGTGGCTTTTAAAAAATTGAAAGATTACTTGAAAAATACAAGTTGGCCAAAGGATTTCAGGTGTTTCATTTGGAAGAGGATGACAGTTTTTTAATATAAATATTGGAGGGGTAGGATTAATTCTAAGTAACATATTCTTTCATTTGGAAAATTCCATCTCTTTCTTGGCTCTTTGCCACTGTAATCACATGATTTCTAGGTTCCCTGGGATCAACATAAAACGGCTTGGATGGCCACATGCAGCCCAATGACTTGCCCATCCTTACTGTATGATATAATCTGCTCTTTATTGAGGGATTTGATGCAGCAAAGGATGAGCAGGCTATCGCATGTGTAAGAATGACAAATTTTTAACAGCGGTTTGCTTCTGCATGTATCTTGTTTTCAGTTCTTTGTAAAATTCCTAGAAAAGTCAATACAGAGCTTTTGGACACATGTGCACTAAGGCTCATAAGACAGTTAGATAGATTTCATTAGATAGATTTTATTGGTTTCATCTTTAACACCATAGAGAATGCCTGCAATTAGACTTTGCTTTAAATCACCCACTTCCAAGCCAGCAACGTGTTGAATTACAGTACCACACTTCGTCATCTTCAACATACACTGTAATTGGGTGTGCTGGCTGTGAATGATGGGAGGAACATTTCAACATATCTAGAGGAAAATGCCCAGTTGGGGAAGGTGGGTTTAGATAGTTTATTTGCAACCAATGATATTAATCTATTAGGCAGTTTCTTGTAAGATGAATACTTCTGTATACTTTAAGTCATCATGTTATCTTGGTTTCTTTATATCTTTCATAACAACCCAATGACTAATAAACTACCTGTTAAGACATGCTTTGTATACCCAAGACTAAGCATAAATTATAAATATTTTGCCCCCAAAAGTCTAATAAAACTTAAATTTAAATCCTTTTAAAAGGATTTAAAAACTTCATTCCACACAGACAATATCGTCTGCCCAAAACTGATCTGAGATAGAATCATAGCACTTTCTCTCTTCCTACCAAGATGATCAAATTGATCACTGCATTTTACTACCCATGTCCATTTAATATTTCTCATGACTATGGTTTTCTCTGAGTTTACAGAATATTGCCTCTTATATAATATAAACTCTTCTAGGAGTTTTACATATACCTGAACTCTACAGCAACTTATAAAATGATGCAAGGGTAACGGCATGACTCTCCCATTTAATTTACTGCACTTTAATACTTGAAAATCATGATCTGAGAACAAATTCAGCTTAGTAGAACTTGCTAGATTGTATTTTATGTCCTCTTCTCACAGAGCTCTGATAATGATGGCTGAACTTCAAGTTGAAAAAAAAGCACATTACTAGTTGTCTCCTGCCTGTCTCTAGTTCTAGGATTTTTCAATTGTCCTTTTAAAAGACAGAGAGAATTTCCTCCAAACAGTGAAAATAAAACATAAAATGTGAAAACAGAGATCAGTGACCACAAATGATATTGACCTAATTCCGTGGACAAAGAGGGTTTCCTCTGCATCTGAAGTAGAGCATAGGTGGTATCTAAGGAGGCATCCTGAACTCCTCTGATTTCCCATCCATTTCTCTACTGTGTAGATCTGTCAGCACAGGTCTCTGGGCCCCAGAGAGGAGATTAAGATTTAAAAACTAATTCAAGGTGAAATTGCCTCTTGGTTTGGCTGTTTCAAGCACGGAAAGCTTGAGAGCAAGGCTGCTGCATTTCTTACAGCTCTCTCCTCTACTTCAACTTCCCCAGGTTGCTCTTTGCCATTGTAACCATCTCCTTGTGTTGACAAATTTTGTACAGTTCCAAGGTGACATTTTGAGAGAAAGAAATGTATTTATTGCCATGTGTCTTTGGATAAAAAGAAAACCCAACAAATTTCTTGGTATTTGCCTTCTGTCTGCTGGCATGACGTGTATGTAAAACCACAGCAACAACAAAAGTTCTATGTAAAATAAATATGAAATGACCTCCAGAGTTCATGTGCCTTTTTCTGTCTTGCATTAAACATTCATTTTAAAGCAGAGAAAGAGAAAACTACACACAGACACTGACACACACACACACACACACACACACAAATACAAACATATTATATTTGAAGTACAAAAGCTCAGAAAAACTTCAACACCTTGCTGTCATCAAGTGGTTGCCAAGATTTTCTGCAGTCTGAACATTAAATGCTAAATAGTAAAGGTAAAGGTTTCCCCGCACATGCATGCTAGTCGTTTCCGACTCTAGGGGCTGGTGCTCATCTCTGTTTCGAAGCCGAAGAGCCAGTGCTTGTCCGAGGACGTCTCCGTGGTCATGTGGCTGGCATGACTAGACGCCAAAGGTGCACGGAACGCTGTTACCTTCCCACTGTAGTGGTCCCTGGTGCTTGGGATTCGACCCGCCAAACTGCCGATCTTCTGATCAACAAGCTCAGCATCCTAACCCACTGAGCCACCGCGTCCCTTTAAATGCTAAATACCACTCTACAATATGAAGCTGTCAACCTGGAGACTATAACATTTTTGGAAAACAAATGTCATCGCTAAATTTCCTATTTGCCTGGTGGGGTCCTCTGGGATAGGGTCATGCATTAAATTTAAATTGTGTTTTGTTGTGAACATAAAGCATCTGAACTTTATACTTTATTCGTGCATGGACACATTAATATAACAACAGTAGATATGCAAATGCAAACCAGCAAAACCTACATATAAATGCAGCCTACAAGCAGGTCATCAGAGCATGCACAGAAAGTAAACAAACATCAAAGCTCAGCAAGCCAACCCAAACTATTGGTATAATATTAGTAGTGATTTTTTCCATTTACAATTTACAGGGGTAAAAGCAGAAGCAGACTAGTGTGTACAGAAAGATACATATGCGCCCTTTGTGTACTCTTTGACCTTCATTTATTTACTTTTTTGTACAGATTATCCACAGAACGCACAAAAAACATGTAATTCAATCCCCTGAAATCTAAATTTATCATCACAATATTATATTTGATCTGGCTTGCATCTGTGAGCAGTTTTTCTTCTTCTTTTGTTTGCCCAGAAAAAAATAGCACTGCAGAATTCTCAATGGCCAGGCGGTAACTGTCACCACTGTATCATCCATATTACTCCATTTAGGGAAAGCCAGCAGCAGCAGCAGAGATGTAGTTGGTCTCTGCTGTTGCGAAGGTTGGGTGGAATGTTTTTTTTTTAAAAAGTATTAATCATATATCTGAAAACAAAACTCCCATTGCAGCCTTCAGAACAGCTCAGAATACTCAAAACAACACAGCTGTTGTTAATAATCAAATTTGTTTCAAGTTTCTTTTGGAACTCCTTGGCAAAACCTTTACAGACAGGTTTTTCCTGAGGTGTGTGTGAATTCATGCAAAGGGGGCAGATTTGGCATTGGCTGGGCATGCCATGGGCCATTCTCCCCAAAGTAGGCAAAGCCTAAATCAAAAGCAAGTTGGGATAAAACCCAGAATAATTTTCACTAATGTAAATGTAACTGTCATTTAAATACAGTTAACGTGATTATTCTGCATATTTAATCTTAATGTTGTCACATTGAAAATGAAATTTGATAAGGATTTTTGAGAACTCTGGAGGTAGTACCTAAGAGTTTGGCAGAAAATCTATGTTGTCCTACACACACACACACACACACACACACACACACTGTAATGTAAGCAAATTCTCCAACTTCATAAATCAGGTAAGAATGTATAAAGAAATCTTACACAACTATCAGCAATAAGTGATCTTCAAACTCATTCAAGCCTCCTGATAACTTCAGGACTCACACATTGAGACTGGCAGATCAAGACTTGGCCTGGCTTTTCACCTGCTTAAAATGTGAAGAAACATTGGCAAAACCGGGCGATTAAACAGGATATAATAAATGACTAGGGACATGGTGGCTCAGTGGGTTAGGATGCTGAGCTTGTCGATCAGAAGGTCGGCAGTTTGGCGGGTCAAATCCCGAGTGCTGCGTAACAGAGTGAGCGCCTGTTACTCGTCCCAGCTTCTGCCAACCTAGCAGTTCAAAAGCATGTAAAAATGCAAGTAGAAAAATAGGGACCACTACAGTGGGAAGGTAACACCGTTACGTGCGCCTTTGGCGTCTAGTCATGCCGGCCACATGACCACGGAGATGTCCTTGGACAAACGCTGGCTCTTTGGCTTTGAAACGGAGATGAGCACCGGCCCCTAGAGTTGGAAACGACTAGCACACATGTGCGGGGGAACCTTTACCTTTACCTTAATAAATGACTTCATTACTCATGTATGTAATCAGTTGATAATTTGATGTAGTAATATATGTATTACTACAGTATAATATAAATGTTGGAATTATGATGTATGTCTATTTGTTTACAAATCTAAGCTCTTTGTATTTTGTGCAGTAATATAATCAATTGGCTGGCTTAAAGCATACTGAAACAGCCTTTTATAATTCAGTATATCTAAATTTTTTCATTATGCTATTCATCATTTGAAAAACGATATGCAGACACACACACATACACATATATATACACACACATGTAGAAAAATCAATCATAATTATCCAGGTGAATGTATTTTAACATGCTACTTTAAAAACAGAATTCCCAAGACCCATTTCACATTCTTTACAGGGGCCAGTTAGTGTGCCAAACAAGGAGATTAGCAATTTTTCTTCAATATTGAAAGTTTGAGTGAGGAACAGTTTGGGCCACAGATCACTTTTATAAAGAGGAGCTTGCTTCTCTCTGTTCTTTTGATATTTGCATATGTTAATGCTACTTATTGTAATCCCAAAGTACTTTTTCATAAGGCAATTGGATTTTCTTTTTTTTTTCTTTGAAGACATTTCGTTTCTCATCTAAGAAGCTTCTTCAGCTCTGACTGGATGGTGGGGAACGGAAGGATTTATATTCCTTGCAGACAGCTGGTCAAAAATTTGGTCTTTGGACAGAGAGGACCGATGGTTCGAAAGAGGGGTCAAAGAGGCCATCTATGTCAAAACTGAATAGCCCTCTCCCAACAGAGGGGGAGGGATCTGACATCGTCTAACTCCAGTCTACAACACAGTCCTTTCAGCAGCTCCAAGAAGGCTCCACACCCACTTGCACTTCTCAAATGATGACACAGCTAAACTTCCAGGTGGACTAATGACTGTCTAAAACATGGGTGTCCAACTTGCTGCATCACTCGTTGTGATGTATCACAACTTTTTTTGCATTGCTGGAGCTGGGTTGGGCACAGCCTCCGCATAATGCAACTGGCCTGTTTGCCAGCAGTTTTGACATCCCTCCTCTAAAAGAATGAAAATGACCAGCTGTCTGCAAGGAGTAAAAATCCTTCAATTCCCCATCATCCAGTCAGAGCTGAAGAAGCTTCTTGCATGAAAAGCGAAACATTTTCAAAGAAAAACAAGAAAGTCCAGTTGCCTTTTGAAAAAGCATCTTTGAGATAACTATGACCTGGATGACTGAGAATCTCCATAGACATTTTACTTATTGTAATGTACTCTTTATCACAATTATTAGAACTTTTGAGTTTCAGAATGGATTTATTTTGGTACCTGCATAACACCATTTGGAATATTTTAAAATGTCAATTTCAATGAAAATAAAGGGAGATCATTTCTTTATTATTGGCAGGTGTTAGAATACTGAGGTCCAAGCTGGATAATATCATCTAACCCCTCCCTCCCAGAATCAGAGTTATTTTCCTTCTAATTATGATCCCTTCTATGTAAATGCAGCTTGCAATGGGCAAATTTACTGTACATCTGTAAAAGATGAACGTTAATGTGGGAAGCATTCACGTGTTAAAAACTAGGAATAGACATGAACACCCCTCCTTCTCTCATCAAAGGTCATTCTGGACAAAATACTGCTGAGGAACATAAAAATAAGGCTAGCAAAACATCATATCTGACACTGCTGTTAAAGTTTTGCTGGCTGCCTTTTGTAAGGCATTCAGGGTTATAATAAGCCAAGGAAATGGACCAGCTTTCATTTTAAGGAATTCTTCCACTACATCAGTCTCAGAAGCTCAAGCTTTTGGCAAGCTGAGCCAAGGTACGCTCTAAAGCTGCGAGCTGTGCTCTTCATATACACCATGTTGGCTTTATATATTTTAATCATTTTAACATTTAATGCTTCTCAATTAAAGTGATTTCCTGCAGTAGATGCCAAGCTTAGCTTGAATATGCATTAACTGTTTTCAGAATCAGTAGTTTAAGGCACCAGAGGATTTAAACGGCAATCCAGGGGGCTGTTGGGGAAAAGGTTTGGCTGAATAAAGCAGATTATAAACAATAATATATGCCTTTTCACTTTTTCTTTTTTTTTCTTTGGAAGAGTTCCAACCTCACAAATAGTCCTAAAGTGCTATAAACTTATCCATCCTAAGCTCTGCAAATGTACTTTGTGAAAGCCATGGGCACAGTTGTTTGCCACTCGCATCAACGCACTCATCAAGCATGTGTTGTTTTGCAAGTGCCTTTTAATGCACAAGATGTCCATCAGACAGCGCTCCACTTCAGAACACAAAATGCTGGGGAAGATAACCCTCAGCACAAAATAAACAAAAATGCACACTGGCTTCTGGACAAGGTGGCAGATATACATCTAAAGGACATAGAAAGGTGACTGTCCTATTCTGCCATTTTTGCCAAGCTGTCCGTAATGTAAGACCAATGCAGATGGCTGATGTCCACAGTACAGCAGTAAAAATAGCTGCCAGCCATGCAGCAGTGCTCATACCTTTTAATATCCCTTTCATATTGCTCTGCACCAAAAACCCAAATTACACAAAGGCCGAGTTGTATAACAAACATTTGGCATTAGCATTCTTGAGATGAGAAACAGCCCAAATGTTTTCAGTTGGAGGGAATGAAAGATGAAATGAATATGGAACTGAACATTCAACTAACAGTCGACCGAGTTGCAGAAGTGAGTGAGTGTTAAACGCCCATTTCTGCATGATGCGATACTATTTCAAAAATACTTTCCTTTTGCTCAATTTTGGGGGAGAGGGGAAGTAAGGTATCAATTATATAACCTTTTAAAAGCATCAGGCAGTGAGGAATGCAATTACTTCACTGGTCCATTCCTTCCAGAACAGGTGTGGAAGGAAACCCCAGGTATCCCCAAAGGGAAAATGGGCCAGCCTGGCATCTCCCCAAAACATTGAGCTAACTACAAAAGAGAAGGGGTGAGAAGGGTGCAAAGGGAAACCTCCTTGAATTCCACTTAGAAGACCACCGTGAAGGCTCAACGTAAGATTTATCCAGATGCTTTTTTAAGCCTCTTACTAACAACATTTGCTCCCCCCACCCCCCAACCAGGCTTGCAAATCAGTCCTGTAGCAACACTCTTAAAATATTTCCAGAGAGAATTTAACGATGTTCTTAAAGATTTCAATGGAGATGTATGCTAGTAAAATATGTACCGCCTCAGACTTGGTCCATCCCTTATAAAAGGGGTAGGCAATCTCAGCTCTTTTATGACTCATGGACTTCAACTCCCAGAATTCCTGAGCCAGCCAGGAGTTGAAGTCCATGAGTCATAAAAGAGCCGAGGTTGCCTACCCCTGCCCTATAAGGAGAGAGGGAACAGCAGTGCTGATGGCTTGTCCTGGCATAGTAGGCAGGGCAATAGCTAGAATGGTGAGCTAAATTTATGATATCTACATGTGCAGAGTCCATCCAGACAAGGGAAGTTGCTAGGCTACTTTTCCAGCAGCTCTGAGGATAAGGCATTGAACCTTGTTACTATAATTTTTTTTTCTGTCTGAAGGGAAATTAGTTTTAAAAAGAAGTTTGGAACAGCAAGAGTTGTGTCAGAAGTTCCGTGGGGCATAATTTTGAACAGTTAGAAATTTAGATTTAGCTTATTGTGGAGACTGAGTACATTAGAACCCTTGTACAGAATAAAGAAAAGTCACTTTCAGGAAAAACAGGAAAAGGAACAGAAAGAGGCAGGAATTCTGGACCACACGAAACAGTTGCTGCAGGAAGATTTCCTTTTTTCCCTCTTATTCTTTTCTCTTATTCTCCCTATTCTTTGTTTTCCACAGATTTCTGCTGAATGTTTTCCTAAGGAATTTCCTCAGTTTTATGCTTCTATCTTCTCCTTATTTCTGTTTTTTTATTTCTTTTCTCTTGCCTCTGACCTTTTATTTTTTCATTGCTTTTCTTCAGTCTTGGGGTGCTAACTTGTAGGGGAGATGGGTGGCATAAACATTTAATAAAAAAAGTAATAAATGCCTGGCATTCAAATGCCAGGGTCTCCAATCATGTAAGATAAATATAGGTAATCCTTGGCTTATGACCACAAGGGGGCTCAAAATTTATTTTGCTAAATGAGACATTTGTTAAGTGAGTTTGACCCATTTTATGACCTTTCTTGCCATATTTGTTAAGTGAAGCACTGCCATCTGGCTTCCCCAATGACTTTGCTTGTCAGAAAGTCACAAAAGGTGATCCCATGTCCCTGGGGACACTAGAATCATCATCAAATATAAGTCAGTTGTCATGCGTCTGAATTTTGATCACGTGAGCATGGGGATGCTGCAATGGTGAAAAAAGGTCATAAGTCACTTTTTTTAGTGCTGTTGTAACTTTGGTCACTAAACGAACTGTTGTAAGTTGAGGATTACCTGTATGCTAATGTCCCATATGATAAATACCAATGTCCACGCTTTTCTGGATCTGCTGAGTCATGTACTGTTTCTGGAGACGCATGAAATTAACTTACAAACCGTCTTCCAAACAAGTATCCAGCCCTCTTTTATCAGATTTAAACTCATACATATATAAAGTGGCAACATTTTTTCATAGGACTTCAGCTATTAGGAAACAAATGGCATCATGAGTGCTACAAAGGTGAATCACTATACTTAGTGTGCACTATGTACTTGAGTGTGTGTGTGTGTGTGTGTATATATTTATACACACACACACAGAGAGATATATATATATATACATATATATATTTATATGCGGTAGCTCAGTGGGTTAGGACGCTGAGCTTGTTAATCAGAAGGTCGGCAGTTTGGCGGGTCGAATCCCAAGTGCCACGTAACAGAGTGAGCGCCTGTTACTCGTCCCAGCTTCTGCCAACCTAGCAGTTCGAAAGCATGTAAAAAAATGCAAGTAGAAAAATAGGGACCACTATGGTGGGAAGGTAATAGCGTTCCGTGCGCCTTTGGCGTCTAGTCATGCCGGCCACATGACCACGGAGACGTCCTCAGACAAGCGCTGGCTCTTCGGCTTTGAAACGGAGATGAGCACCGGCCCCTAGCATGCATGTGTGGGGGAACCTTTACATACATGCATATATACATATACATATACATATATATATATGTCCCATGTCTGGGGCCTAGCAAGGTAATCTAAATAGTTAACAAGCATTTAACACATATCTCCCTTGCTTCTCAGCTAACAAAGTGAGATAGAGCTTGTGGCCTAGAGGTTAAAACAACTGCCTAATGTGCAATCAGCCCAGGTTCGAATCTCAGAAGGGTATGGCTGACTGATGAAAACAAATAAGTTTGAAATGCATATCAGTCTCCCTTTAATTCTTTGTTAGCAATCTAAAAAATTTACACAAATATGAGCTGTCACTGTTGTGACTACTGCCTGTCGATGGCCTTCGGTTAGGCTGAAACAGGAAATAAAAATTTGTCCCATGTTTGGGGCCTAGCAAGGTAATCTAAATAGTTAACAAGCATTTAACATAAAACCCTAATGACCAAAGATCTACACACACACACACACACACACACACACACACACACACACAGACACACACACACAGAGAGACACAGAAACACAGACACAGACACAGACACACAGACACACACACAGACACACACACACACACACACACACACATATATATATATAAACTTAATTTTGCTATTGCCATAATTTGATTTTTTTTACTATTTGTGTTCATTTTCCTTTCCAGAACTGATTGTACTTATTTACTTTAAAAAAAAAAACCATTATGTAGCTCATATGCCCTCCCAAGATTGCACTATTGAAATTTATTAGCAAAATATCAAATAACATGACTGATTCACTGCCAAGTTTCCCACAGGGATTAAGAAAAATAGGAAAAATTTCTGGCCACAGCCCTTCCATTGGCATATTATAGTGTCACTCTAACCATTTTGAGCTTTGGCAGCTAAAAATAATTAGGAAAAAAGTGCAGCAACTAAAAATTCTTCACTCTTGAGGTATAAGGAATTTCCTGACAGTTAGAACAATTAATCAGTGGAACAACCTGCCTCCAGAAGCTGTGAATGCTCCAACACCGGAGGTTTTTAAGAAGAGACTGGACAGCCATTTTTCTGAAATGGTATAGGGTTTCCTATATAAGCAGGGGGTTGGACTAGATGACCTACACAGTCCCTTCCAACATTATTATTATCTAACTAAAGAAATAAAAGAATTGAAACAAAGAATAACTGAGCATCTAGAACAGCACAAAAACAACAGAATAAGGCTGCCTACATTGAAGCTTGTTCCAAAGAAACAGCTAGCACAAGCATTAAAAGATGCAAATACTGCAATATCAAGTATAAGCACCAATTCACTGAGAGAAACAAACCAACTAATGTACAGCTCAGCTGCAGATATAACTGAATACCTGGGATGCAAAATCAACAAAGAAGAAAAACAAACAGTGCACCACAAAAATGGAAGGTTAGACTAGAAAATAAGATCAGCAAGTTAAGATCACATGCAAGCAAGCTAAAACAGATGAAAGAAAAGAAGCTGAAGAACAAGAAGACCGAAGAATACCTAATCAAGAAATACCACTTAGAAACAAGGAAGATCAAGGAAGCACTGGAAATAATAAAGCAGCAAATAACAGCTATAGCCAGGAAAATCAGTAGATACGAAGCTCAAATTGCAAATTATAGGCAGAAATGTTTCTACCAATCCATCAATGGAGAAACTGCAATGAATCAGTCAGTACCTGAAAGGGAAGAAACAGTGCAAGAAATATCATTTGCCTGTAAGCAAGAACTGGTGGGATCATAAAATAGAGAAAGTCATAAAAATGATAAAGTTAAACTGCTCTGGGACTTCAGAATTCAAAGAGACAAGCACCTGCAACATAACACCCCGGACTTAACCATTGTCAATAAGAAAGACAAAAAAGTCTGGATAGTGGACGTGGCAAAATAGACAAGAAAGAACTGGAGAAGATAACAAAATACAAAGACCTACAAATAGAAATAGAAAGACTGTGGCAAAGACAAGCAAGGGTAGTACCAATAGCAATAGGCGTCTTGGGTGCAATCCCAAAACAACTGGAGCACCACTTGGAACACCATTGGCATTGACAAATTCACCATTAGTCAATTGCAAAAGGCAGCCTTACTAGGAACTGCTTCCATCCTGCGACAATATCTTTATACCATCAAACATCCACATCTATCCCAGGTCCTTGGTAAGAACTTGATAGGTAGACAAAAATGCCAAATCCAGTCTGAACATCTGGCTGACTGTGCAATGAT
This sequence comes from Vipera ursinii, assembly GCF_947247035.1. NCBI lineage: Eukaryota > Metazoa > Chordata > Lepidosauria > Squamata > Viperidae > Vipera > Vipera ursinii. The sequence continues at coordinate 108,701,233 of NC_139516.1, read as the reverse complement.
TAATAATGATAATGATGATGTGGCTGTATAAGAGAGGACAGGTACGCGCAGAGCTTCTACACCTTTCTGAAAGCAAAGTTCCAGTTCATACAAGGCAGAATCCATAATTAGGTAGTCTTTGACTTATGACCAATCGCTTAATGACAGTTCAACGGACCCTCCAAAAACTACTGTACTTGTTCCATGTTTTTGAAGATACAACAGCTTCACTCCCTCTCCCCTCCCCCCGTCATGTGATTGTGTTATTGGTGCTTGGCATTTGGCTCACTTTTATTGCTGTTTGAAGCATCCCACCATTACCTTCGCAACATCCTTGTTGGTTTCTTGCATTTATCTTTGGTCTCCAGCAAAAAATGCCTATTGGGAAAAATTGATTCACTCTATGACCATGGCATCCCCTTAACAATTACCACAAAAATTGTCAAAAAATTGGGACTGGTTCATACAATGCGACTTACATTTGTAATTTCAGGCTCAATTACAGTTGTAAGTCAAGGCTTATCTTTAAGTCATAGGCACATTCCTGGTGAATCAGAAAGCTGCAAACTTCTGCTGCAACTGTCATAAAGTAGGTGTGAAGCTGAAATAGGCATCCTGCTTGGACACTTCAAAGGAAAACTTGATGTTTACTAAATATCATTTGGAAAAATGTTGGGGAGAGAAATTGCACCATAGATATTGGTCTCTTTGGAATAAGGCCATTTTGTCCAAGTGGAAGGCAATTACTTTTCCAACCTTGAGAGAAAAGTGATCTGTCAAAGTTAAGAGACAGGAAGAATCTCTGTGCTAGACACACAAGCCTCCCTGTTGGTGAGCCAAGATCACAGTTACCGCTAGTATCTTTCACAATAAGAGATGAATTAGGGCAGTAACTGGGCTGAAAAGGCTCTGAAATGAAGCCAGAGAAAATAATGGACAAAATAAAGAATCAGCAGGTATACCAGGGAACAGAGGAAAATTAGTCCTTTGACATAACACCTTAATAGTGAGGGAGGTACCACATGTTGAAAAATAGAAGTAGAGATTCATGTAAACTATAAGCTTATGGAAATAAGTGCCAAGGCATGCTTAGTTAAATATAAGGGCAAAAATATGATGACATTGCAGAAGAATTGGGATATTCTTCGTTTTTCCTCATACAATTCCCACCATTTAACTTCATGAGAAGCCATTGTGGATGGTTTCTGAAAAGATCTCTTTTTCTTTGTAAGGCAGAATGGAATTCTCCAGTCTGTTAAGGGGAAGGGAAATACGATCCTGGAAGTATAGTTGTTTATGATGGAAAGAGAGAAGATTGGGAATTGCTTAATAAGGCTTAAAAAGGCACAAGGGAGGAATGAATCATGGCTATCCATGTTATCATGGTGTGATGATCTCCAATCAGAAAGGGAATCAGTAAAAAGATACTGTAAATGTCTGCTGCTTTAGATGTTTCCTCTAAAAATATTTTAGTCATATCCACAAGATTAAAAATAATTCAGGATAAGATTTTGTAGTGTCCAATATAAACTCATGATGCTTTTTGTATAACTAGCTTGGTTTAATGGTAGGTGAAAAAAGAGAAACATTTCAGAAACGTTTTATATATCTCATATCATGCAGGATAGTATTTTTATACCAGAAACAGACAGATATACACAATTAACATGCCCATCAGTTCTCATAGTTTAACAAGACAGCAACTACTTAGCTAATCAGTTTAGGAATCTGTTTAGGATTAAGGGGAAAAAAAAGCCCACCACCCCTATTCTTAGATCTTAAAGACGACAGTACTTCTAATTCTGAGTTCAAGAAAATATAAATAATAACACTGCCACTAATGTGGGAGTTTGGAAAAAAAAAGCTTTATAAACTGGCTTATATCTTCCTTTCCACTATCCAGCAGTTGGATCTTCCTTTCCTACAAGTTGCATTGACCAAATAAAAAACTAGTCCTTAAATCCACTTGGGAAAGCAAGTTCAACACTATTCTTGTATCTAATTAGGGCTTATTCTTAAGAAGGAACACACAGGATTTCACCTTCAGTATGGTTCCTTTTTTCTCAGCAGCCTCCATACATGATGAAACTCTTCTGCTGGCAAAGTAAGGCTCGTGCTGTATCAGGCTTGTAAGCATACAATCTATCCAATTGAACATCTCTTACAGCTACATCTGACAGGATAGCAGAAATTCAATATATCCTTTTTATTGGTTTTAAGAAAGGGGAGGGGGGACTATTAAGCAAATGGCAAGTCACAAACTATGGCTGAGGTTATTTTTCACACGGTAGATAGTAGGTTATGCTGTGTGATTCACAGTCCACTCCTTTCTTTTTGGCTTTTTGGCAATATGTATAATACCAAGTACTTTCATTCAGCAAATTCCAATCTTTATGCATTGTGCAGACTACGTAGGAGAAGGATGGATTTATTGCAGTTTTTGTTCCGTTCTGAAAGCCATGGGCTTTACTTCCTTGGTCTTTCAGTTAAGCTTTGCCAGCTGTGTGTTCCTGGAGCATAGAGGTGATTACTCTACAGTCTGTCACCTCCTCAGGCAAGTATCCTTCTGTGTCCCGAAGAGAAGGGTCAGCTCCAGATTCAAGCAATAGTTCCACAATATCAGAAAATTCACAGGTAGAAGCTAGAGGGGAGACCAGAACAAAATAGAAACAAGTCAGAATCAACAGTTTGCATCGGCTGAATGAGGCATATCAGTACTACAGATGCAACAATCTGACAGCCAAACAGAACAAGGAAGCTGCTAGAAGAAAGAAAAATTCTCATAATTGGCATTCCACATTCTACCACCATGCTAAGATAGCATTCAACTTGATAAGCATTCAACTTGATAATGCTAAGATAGCATTCAACCCTACAAAGTCAAAAACAAAACAGCACTACACTGCATCACATCAGGGATTGCTTTGCCAAGGTTAAATCTGCCCAATTGTTAAGCACATTGCCAGAAAACCTGGTGAGGTCTCCACTCCAATGTGAGTTTGGAAGAATATGGACTAGGAGACAAACCTTTTCTATTGTGGCCCTCATACTTTCAAAGTCCATTGTGTGGTCCCTTCCTCTTGGCATTTAATTTATTTAAATAATCTATACAACTGCCCATCTCAAAACCATGCCTCTTAGGAGCGCACACAAGAGTAAAATAAAAAATTCAGCAACATAGTATACAAATTAAACTTTTAATATTAATCCAAAACAAATATAGCAATAGGAGGGAGGAGAAGGAGGAAGAATATTCCCAGGTATAAAAACATTCCATGCAACTGCTACAGTGAATAACCTTGCTAAAAAGATTGAGAAGGCCTGGAACAATCACTGTCACTTAAATCACGCAAAGCTTTTGGCAACTAAGGAAGCACTCACATTGTGCCTTTCCCCATAATAAATGAGGACCTGAGTGGAGTGAGTTTACTGCTGGATCCTTCAAAGTCACAAGATGCAAGGGGAAAGTATCAACACAACCAATAAAAATAAGAGTTGTAAATTGACAAAGTAAAAAGGGAAATTATCTAAACAAAGTTAACAGCAAAGAAATGGACAAAAATATATTCTTGGTTACTGAAGGGTGAAGAGATGTTGCTACTGAAGTGGCAGAAAAGAGACTTGGGTAAATAGTAGGAACTATGGGCAAGTCCCACGGGGCAAATGTGAAGTTTCTGATAGAAACTTTTAGGTCAAGAGTTCTGTGTTGAGCAGGCACTGGCACCAATATATATGAAGTGCAAAAAGCCACCATTTCAGTTTCTTGACTTTGATTTATTACTAGAAAGGAAAAGAATCTAAGTCTTGGTACAAGAGGAAAAGCCAAGAAGCAGAACATGGCAGCAAACTCTAATATATGTGATAGATAGCACAGTAAAATCTCTTCAGGGATAGTCAGGAAAACATATCTTGCTGAAATGAAGCAGAGGAGAGTAGAAGAGATGCAGGATATTAAATTTAAATTATAACCTTTTGGAGAGAACATGAGACCCTGTAAACTTGGTCTTGGCATTTCCTGATTTTTCAGCAATCTTAAAGATGGAATTATTTTAAGAGATCATTTACAATTTTTTTAAAGGTTCAATCTTACAAAAAGAAAAATTGCAGGGAAGACATTTTGGGATGGAAAAACATTGTTAGGGAAAGCAAACATGCTATATCTTGCATCAGTTGTTGATTTTTTTTAGGTTAAGATATTTATTTTTCAAGCTGTGAAGTAAAAGCTGGCTTCTAATCCAATGCTGCCACCATTTAAACTCAGTTATGTACAAATTGTCTTGAGAATTTAAGACCAATGTTGCTTTTTCTCCCCACAGCTGAAACAGTTTCATTTCCAAATATGCATATGGATACTGAGCTATTTTTTCTGAACAGGTCAATTGTAAATGTTTGTGGAATTATGAAGGATGTAATCACTTGCCAGTGACTTGATTAGTCCATGGAATAAAAGACTGATTGTAGGTGTTAGTGTAGGGCATTTAGTAGCCTAACATCATCAATTAACTGTCTCAAGTTTCCCTGATGTGAAGCTAATGCAATAGGAAGGGATAAAGTTCGGTCAAATTGAGCAAAATATAGTAATCCATGGCACACTCATTTTGAGGCTCTTGGTTGCAAGGGGAAGAGGAGATGGAAAATTTTATTTGATTTAAATGATTCTTCATGGGAGACAACTGGAGAGGAGAATAGCAGAAGACTAACAAGCCCTCAATATGGTTTGTCCTTAGTTTGATACTTTTAATACTTTACTATTTTTCAAACAGTGTATTTAACTTCAGCTCCTGAAATTTATTAAAAATAGCATTTTTAGCTTCTTAATAATGGAAAAAGACAAACCAAATAAAAATTCCTATATGTATCCAATGCAACTCAGATGCATCAGATGTGGTCATAAGATTTCTCCTAAAGAACTCTGTAGCTGAAGTTCCAATGGGACCTGTATTTTCAAGGTACCTCTCAGCTCAGCACTAAACAATGTTTTTAATTATATTGCAAGTCAACACATTAATGGTGTATTTCCTTTTGCAATTAGCTGTAGTAATTAGAAAGTACCTTGAGAAAATATCTTTCCTCAGCTGACACTATGGGGAGAAGCAAATGTTTAATTAAAACAGGACAGCAGTTCAGTTGAAGATTATTTAAACCGTTGCATTGTTAACTAAAATGACAAAAGGCCCCACATCCAACTTTCTGTGTTCTTGCAGTCTGAGCTTTCTGCTAACGTTATATTCAAGATAGTGCACTGTTGCCAATATGGAACTGATTTTTATTTTCTATTTGCCGTCTTGGATGGGAAAAATATAAATCATTAGAGAATTTACAGTAGTTTTCTTTAACAGTCAGGTCCTCTTTATACATTCTGCTATGTGATAGCATAAGCTATGGATTTATTGTTAAGGTGGTAGGACTGAAGCTGCCTATTAGAAATCTCGTAAGAAGTTTAGAATGTTTGTATAAGTTGGCTGGTTGCAAATACAAATGAAGGACCAGGAAACAATACAAAATTTGTCCACTTCTAGCACATGAAGGTAACTTGGGAAGGGGAGGAAAGGAGAAAGGGAAAGGGAAAAGAGAAATATTTGAAGCCGAGAGAGCCAAAGATGAAGTCAGGACAAAGGGCAACAGCTACACAGGCTGAAGGACCCTCTCCTATATAAATGGGGAAAAGTGCAGAAGACTCTGTGGCCACTCTAGATGACTTATTTAAACCTCTTGCCACAAATCGTGTTCTGTGCCCTACCGTAACATTACTTATCCATAATAGGAAGCAACAAAGGCATGGCCAGTGCACAGATACACAAAGATACAAATAGCCTATTTTCTGGGGTCAAAAGAAGATTATGTTAGGAATTTGTTATGGCATTAAAAGTCCCTTTGGCAGTATAGTAAAAAGTCCCAGCATACAGAATAAGAATGATTGACATAGCATATGTACAAATTGAAACATTTATAAGGCACTGGAAACATCTATAAGGCGTTTTTTAAAACTTTAGCAAAGCACATCATGCTCTCTTATTTTAACAAATTGGGCTTCTGTGCTGTTCCATTTTCAAAGACTCTAGGTAAAAGCAGACCTAGAAGCAGTAACACAGAAAGTAAAATAGCAGCAAAGCAACATTGCTATTCATAGCAATTACAACTCTGATGTGCTATCATTTCAGGTAGCAGATTTTCATATATGATTGAATGTGTCAGAAGACTCAAGTGTGTGCTCCCTGGAATGTGTATTTTCTCATTTGAATACTCCCCAACTACCCAACCGGAGTTAAATGGAATGGGATAAGGTGCTCCAATGTGGATATTAACAAGGGAGAGTGGCTTTGCAGATCTTCTTAGAAATACTGTCAAGGAGTACAGCTAAGACTAGAGAATCAATTATGCCCATCTGACAACTGAGGCACATGGCTTGGTTAAATGTGATTTGGACCTCCTGTAATGCTCTTCTCTGAGGCTCCTTTTGAAAATTATTTCAGAAATTAGCCAGTTGACAGCGCTGTGGTCACATTTATTATTAATTAATAATTACCTATAAAAGGTAACCCGTGATTCTTAAAAATAAATGTTTTTAGCACATTTTAAAGGACTGGTTTTGACTAACCCTCTCAGCACTTGAGACTAAGCTACACAAAAGCTTTTTGTGAAGTTGTCTAGTTAGCTTTAAAGTCTTTGGAAGAGGCCTTTCTTTTGAGATCATCATTGAAGCATGCTTTTTAAAACACTAGAGAAGGCTTTGCTGGTGGTTTTTTCCAAGGTTTGGGAACTGTCTACCAAAGCTTCATCTCTGTATTTTATGTTGATGTTTTATGACATTTTATTTAAGACATACAAAATGGTTCAGCAGCTGAGTTAGGCGTGGGTACTCTCTGTTCTTAACTGTTAACCTTACTTACAATTCGATGCTACTTTTTAACTTAATGTTAGGATAGCTACTGAATAAATAAACTCTTTAATCAGTAAAATAAGAGGAAAGACTCTTGGCCATAGTTATTGAGACTTGTACTCCTGATGCATCCATAGTACCTGATGGAGGAAAGCTGCTCTACATTGAACATAATATTTCCCAGCTTCTAAGATGTTGAGAGTTCAACATCAAAGGTAAAATGAAAATCTGCTCTAAGAACTGTATCTCGGGTTCCCAAAGGCCATACTTCATAGTAACAGATGGAAATACATGCAGTTTTAAAATAGATGAAAGCAGAGACACATTAGCAGTTTTCTTTTGTAAGAATTGGTAGTTATTATTACAATTTAGGTTTAAGTCACTATTTGCCCATGGGAAGAATCTTCTTCTTTTCTCTTTCTTCTTATGAATTCTTTTTGTAAATGCGAAGAAAATTGTCCAAGTCACTTTTTGAATTAAAATCCATACACCCAAGTCACTCTTCTGGTTTACTATTTTAATTCTGGTTTACCTTTTAATTGTTTCTTTTGTAGGTCTTGTATAGCATCTTTATCAATATTTTATTTTATTTTTATTTTAATCCCATTTATATCCCGCCCTTCTCTGAAGACTCAGGGCGGCTTACAATCTAAGCACAAATCAAATGTGCTTAGCAATATCATTCCTGTATCCTCTCAATTTTAGATCAACATGCAAACTAGACTGATTTCCAGTTTTATCCTCTTCAAACTTATCTTTTAAGCCCATTTTTTACATTATCATAGTCTGAAGATAAAGTTCTGGTTATATTGTTGCAAAATGTTCTCAAATTCTTCCAGAGTTCAAATACTTTTCTCCATTCTGTATTAGTGGATCTCTTCTACTTCAATTACAATCTTTCATTTTTTCCAGTGGCCTCCAGTCACTAGCCTTCAATGTCCTCTTAGTGTGTTTTCCCAGGAAAAGAATTCTAACACTTAAACTCAAAATCTACATATATCTTTAATAAGATTTTAAACAAACCACTGGAAGTATTTTTATAAATACTTTAAAATCTTATTTCCAGTCAACCTGGTCCCCCTTAATCCATTTAAAAGCTTTCCAAAAATCAACATTTTAATCACCTTTTTTGTGGATTATTTTCAAACAAAAATTGATTTTCCTTCAGCCTGCAGTGAAATCAGTTTTTAAAATATAAACTTATGTAGAACATTTTCTGCTCAAAGGAAGATCATCCAGTGTGCTAAAACCTGCCCTTCTGAAGGTTCCTAGCATCCAAAAAGCAATTTACAAGCCATTTATAGTAAAAGTAATTAAGAAGGGAAGTGGATGATCCCAGTGTCCTTTTGATGGCTCTTGTGGGCCCTTACTCAAATTTGACTCTCCCAGCTTCCAGAGTTCTGAAACCCATCAAAAAGCACTGCTTTAAGGTCTGGTTGTGGGAAGCATCTATATGGATCCCTATGGGGATCCCAAGTCCTCTCCTTCATTTAGAGAGGAATCCAGGGAACCAATTTATTCACTGGCTCAGTCCACTGGCACAACTGTCTTTAGATTGCCCCTGCTTCCCTGGAAATGCACAGCCTTTATATTCATGAAATTATTTAGGAGAGTTTATCCTACAACTGCATCCCTTTAAATGACATAATCTTTAAAGAGGTACCATTCACGCTTTTGCATTTTTATTTGATATATATTTATGTATCTAAAGGGACTTAACTATTAATCAGTGAGGGCAATCTTTAAATCAGTAGTGCTGTAGGTCGATGGCATACTTGAATCAGAACGAATCTAGTTTCTGATTGTTATTATCTTTCAACAGAAGCATCTGAGGTAAGCAGAATGGAGCCAGATGCTGTTTTACTTGAAAATAGCCTGTTTACATTTACACTGGGGATCTTCTGCAGATGGATGACTTGGTATTAAGGACTGCCATTTGGCAAGGCACTTGGCATTTCTGAGGAGGAAGCCTTCCATGACACAATGTGTTGCCTCTGCAGTGGGCAGCCCAAGAGGATACCAGCCCACTTCTAAACACAGTAAAGTTGTCCCTGGGGATTACAGCAGTTGTTGAATTTACAGCATGCCCTGAGAACCTCTATTTGTCAAACACTAGCAAAGCAGTCCTGACGTGGGCATAGGTGAAGATGAATTTCCATTCAGCACAGTTTGCCTTCCAAGTCCATTAATCCTCAGGGTCTTCATGATGGATTTCATTATTTATTATGTATTTCTTCACTGGTATTCCCTCTGACCGCCTTGCCACAGTGCAAAAACCAGAGCAGATGGCATTTTAAAAGTGAAAAAAAATCCCCAGGCGAATAGAGCAAGCCAGCCCACTCTAAAGTCATGTGATTTCAAGTCCAAGGAGAAACCCTGATTTCCTTTGGGACCAGAGAGAGGCAATCATCTGAGCATTCCCTGCAGGGAACAAGCGTGCGCCTCTAGGAAAGGGGGGGAGTCTTAAAAAGGGATTATAATGCGAACAGGCCATCCATAAGGGAGACCACACACATCCTGGTATTTTAAGAGACAGGCCAGAGCTGACCACAAATGACTGGGGCACTAATGCCCAAAAGATATTTGGCTGAGGAGGGTGAGGCACTCTTGGCAGCACATTTGAGGATCACATACTTGGGAGCTGTCCTTCATTTAACCTCCTAATGACTCTGACCACTGTTTAATCAGAATGAACCAGGATTTATAACTCATTTAAGGATACAGTTTGGCACTTTCTGTAATCATCAGAGCTGCTGAGGCAAGGACAGCTGTCAGGCCAAATGCCTTCATAAAAAGATGGATAAACTCTGATTCAGCTTTACCCTTTTTACTCCAAGGGTTATCATTAACTCCTTGGTTTATTGTATAGTTTGTGGCAAAGTCAATTCCCATAGGGTAAATGGTGTGCCTATATAGTCAAGTTGGTATTATAATTAATAATTTTATGCATTCCAATTTACACCTAAGTAAAAGATTTTCAGAGGAGAGCAGATTTAAATAAGTCTGAATGATTTATTGAAGTAATATGATACCATCAGAGTACACATAATATTTGATCAGTTCTAGTAGAATTGGCCAGATCCTGGCTGAAACGGCAAGGCAGAAAATATGGATATAAAAAGACACGAGTCTGAAATGTTTTGAATCACAAATGGCAGAAAACGTAGTTTAAAAATAAACAAACAAAAAAGATATGTAAAAGCTAAGATTTTTTTTTAAAAATCTGAAAACTCCTCTCACTCTATTCCCCTTTGTATATATTTGCACCTCTCTTTATAAACATCGCTTTATTGCAAAATTGAATGAAACTGACCAATCTTAGCTAAATATTCAACTCTGGCTTGTTGGATTGTAGTAGCAATCTACTCGAGTTATTTAGCTTCTGAGGCTAGAAAAACATTGAAGTTTACATTGTCATGTGTGTATGATCAATGGTAATTTTCCAAAAAATTATGGAAATACAAAACAATTTGACCATCAGAGATGTAATTTCCAAATGTTGTACCTTAAAGATTATTATTTTCATTGAGAAAATGTTGCAATATTACTAAAGGCTTACAGTTAAATATTATTGTACAGAAAATTAATTTTCTGATTTTGGATTATTTATTGATGATTCCTGATGCTCCTGCTGCATCTCTCTCTCTCTCTCTCACACACACACACCTCTTTAGGTATTCAAAATGCACGATTATACTGGGTTAATAGTAAATATGGTAATGTACCACTTACCATAATGCAATGCTGTTTGACCTTCATCATCCTGGAAAAAAGAAGAATATATTTAAGTCCTTTCAACTTATTTTTTCCCCCTGGGTCAAGGTGATAAAGTTGGTCAAATTTTAAAAGCTACATTTACTTCTGGTCCACTTTTACCTTTAATTTTTAAAACCACAAAGAAGGTGCAGGTGTCTATTTATTTTAAATGACTCTTAAGCTGCTTTTACCATGCATCTCTAAGAAGTGTACAGCAATTCTTTGAACAATATCACTAACATCAATAAAAACATTGTCCACCAACAGTATCAATAAAATGATACTGTAACAATAGCCGAATATCAAATTGATCATCATATTCCCTATTCACGAGACATCCTCACTCATTAAAACACACAGTGCTATCCCAAATACTCTCTGGAATAGGCTTTCAGCAGCTTCCTAAAAATTAAGAGTACAGTAGAATAAATATCGATCTATAAGGTTTCTAAAGAGCTCCTTCAGGAAATGCTTGCCTCCATATTCCCTCTTGTTGTACCTCATAAGTAGTGGAGAATTGCAGCAAGATTTCTGTGCAGGACGTCATATGGGCTGGCAGATTCTACTTGTACTAAGTGATCTTATAGATAACCACTTCTGGCCATATAGGATCTAATGGTGATAACCAAGATTTTGAATTGCATATGGGCATTAACTGCCAGCCAACATAGTTCCTGCAATATTGGTCTTATGTTTATTTATTTATTTAGCATATGTGTTTTACTATGTGACTATATATATAAGATAATCCCATGTAGCATATTGGCAGCTACTTTCAGCAGCAGTTCAAATTTCGGGAAAGACTTCAAGAGAAATCCCATATACACCATACATTACAGTAATTCAAATATAAGGTGGCAAGAGCATATGTAACTTGTCCACAGCTTTACTTTCCAGAAACAACTATAACAAAATACTTGCTGGTTACAATTTCTTCCTGCTCTTTTAGCAGGAATTCATTGTTTAGAACCAATAAAATGCATACCAGCTTTTCCTGGAGGAACACTCCATCTTGCTAGTGTTAAATTTCAATAAATTGGGTCACAACCACATCTGCCAATTTGGTCTGGGACAGAGAAGGAAAGCATGACTATTATCAGTGTATTGTTGGTATTGTACCTCAACTATTGAATGAGCTCTCCCAATTGCTTCATGTAGCTGTTAAGACAGAAAGACTGGTTCATCATTACCTAATGTAGCTGAGTCTAAGGAGGGAGCCATGAGGTGCTCACAATGATTCAGATCTAACCTCTCATCTCATGCAGTCCGAAGGGTCATCTCACCAGTACTGACATGTAACTTTGCAGAATGTCATCCTTGGCACTTTTGTTTGGATTCTGTCCAATCGTCTTTCAACTCTTAAATTAATGAAAGTGATTTTATCTGAAAAGTGCTCAATCTACAAAAATCTCACAGTGTTTTCTCCTGCCTTTCTCTAGAAACACTTGGACATTTTATAAAAGAATTGTTGGATGGCACTCCACAGACACAATAAGAATTATCTATTATCTATGTTTTGCCATCCTTACAAGCCATGGTATAGGTCCAAACTTGGGGTCATACACTTTTTGAATAGGATTCGCTCATCTTCTGCTAGTGTTCGTGCCACTTCATGAACCATCTCCTGCATTACTCAGAAAACCAAGGCACCTGTAGGACTACTTACATAGAGTGATTACAATCCTATCCAAGGCCCTTATTGCCTCCATATTGCAGAGAACAATGAGATTACTGACAGAATTACTCTCCAAATTACTGGGAAATTCCACATGTATCCTCTGGAAATTAACTGAATTGATGAGATACTTGAAGAGGACCACTAGAACCAGCCTTGCGTCTCTGTGCAGATCACTCACAGTCACCAAGACATGAAATGTTCATTACAAAGGAGTAATGTACTTTTTTCACTACTGGATTGAATTACATTTGTAGCCTCCCCTTGTATGTCAGGTCTGTGATTATGGGTGACAGGGCCATGTTTGTTATGTTGACTGCAAAATCCAGGGGTGCTTTCAGAATCCACCTGAGTAGTTATGGAACGTTGAAATCATTGAAAGAATAGAAAGCTACATATATCAACTATCAAGCTTGATGACACTGTTTACCTAGGAGGACAATACAACAGAAGTATCCCCGCCATAGTCTCTGGCACAACCACACAAAGAGTGTCTCATAACTGGTCACCAGAGATCAGAGCTTCCAGTAACCATTAGAATCTCCTGATAGACAAATGCCAATCCCCTCTCTTAAGGTCTAGAGCAGGGGTCAGCAACCTGAAACAGTGAAAGAGCCACTCGGAACCAGTTCCCTCACAAAAGGAAAAACTGGGAGCCGCAAAAAATGTGTGCGCATGCGCGTACATGCGCGCATGCGCAGAACAGGGTTTGACTGAAGAGTGGAGCCAAGGCGAGATATGCACCTACCCTGCATATTTGAATTGATTGGTTGAACTTTTTTAGTCCCACTTTTTTTTTTTTGACTGCACATGGCAGAGGACTGGGAGCCGCAGGAGCCGCGGGTTGCAGACCTGTGGTCTAGAGGAATGCAATACCGGATACCCAACCTAGCACATTTATTTTTCTCTCATAAGCATTCCTGAATATAAATATCATCCTCAGGGACCTAGATTTCACTTAGATGTAGTAAGCAACAAGTGGAAGACTCTTCAGTCATGATACTCTAATGTCTGAACTCTCCCGACAGAAAATTAAGTTTGTCTCAAAAGTTTTGTAACTTTCTAGTATCCATTTGAAGTTTTTTTATTTTCACAGCTTTGATAGATCTGTTAAAAATGTCTATGTGGCATGCACTTTGGCTGCTTTGTTTACTCTACTGTTACAGCTTATTATTTTACTGACCTCATTGTAGTTTAATTTCTAATATAAAAGAAGGAAATCAAATATAACAAATAAAAACAAAAGGAACCCCTTTGCATTACTATTCAGTTCATAACCCAATGAAAACATCAAAAAATGGATGTCTACAAATCTATGTTTGATTTCTACACTGAGATTCCTACTGCGGACTCTATATTCTAGAAGCAAGAGGCATGAACACTACCAGCTGATCAATGAACTCTTTTTCTTTAGCAAGCTCCATAAAGTCCTGACTTGTCCCTTGAGCTATGCAATTCATTTTGAAGATGACTCCAGTAATACACTTGCAGACACAACTCCAATGTTAGGCAGTAATTCCTGTGAATGTTTGGCCTGACACTTTTATTTCATTCTCTAAGGCTCAGTTGCAATCTTGCTTCTTGTCCCTTTAACTGTTGCCTGTCTTTTCTGGAATTTTGCCTATACCATTAATCTTGGAATTTTTCAGATTCTGCTCTATTATTTCAGAAATTCCATTTTTGCATTATATGGATGACATGTGTCTTGTATCAGTCTCCAATATGTTTGTTTATATATCTTATTTATATCCCACAACTGTATGCAGATTCTTAGTGGCTCACCAGGAAAAACAATTACAATACTAAAAATTAAAATGTACAACTACATTCCAGATAGCAACTGGCAAATGTAAAGCACTATTTTTAGAAGCTTCCAGAAGGCAACTAGAGTTGAGGCCAAACATATTTCTCATGATAGGTCATTCCAGAGGGTGAGCCTGATGATGCAAAAGTACCTTTGGACCTTGACTCTCTTGGCCTCCCAAAATGGGGGACAACCAACTGTTTCTTCCGGCATGATCCAAGTTGTCAGGCTGATTCCAGTGGAGAGATGTGGTGCTGAAGGTAACTCAGCATAAAAGACTTTTATATTAAAACTAGCTCTAGCTGAAAAGCAGTAATACAGGTCCTGCAAAATAGGTGTGATATGTGCAAATACCTATAAGCACCCTGGCTAATGCATTTTACACCAACTGAAGTTTCTTGAATCTTTATAAAAGGTACTCTGATTATTGAATGTATCATTTTATAATCTGCCATAAAATAAATACAATTCAATTACTCTGAAGTAAAGCGCTGGTGGCAAAAAGTCAAGGGAAGGAGCAATAGAACAACTTAATGCTCATAATCATATTCATATCCTAAAACTTCTTGTCATCTAATTCAAGGTAAAGAGCACAAAATATTAGTTCTGTATCTGGTAATAAACATACTGCCAAAGGTCATTTTAACACCAGAGGATAAAATGCTGCACAACAATATCGGGTGCCACCAATGCCAGTAATGACTAGACCTCTACTATGCACTGTCCCTCTTCTGTGATACTTTATCAGTCCTTGTGTAGACAAATTACTTCTGTTGCTATTTAATGTTCTCCACCTGGTCATCAGAATTGAAAAGCATCAAATGCAGTAAAGACAAGAAGCATCTGCTTATTACTTTAGGATATCTGTGGAGACAGGACCTAGCAAATCTAACCATTATTACTAACTAGAAGAGAGAAAGTCGGGCAAATGAACTCCTTGTCATAGTGATTTTTCATCCATCAAAGGAGATGACTTTAAATTCACATATAAAAGGCAAATATTGCAACAGCTTCTAAACAGGACTTTCTTTAAAAATTTGGTTAGAATTTAAAGATACAGAGCAGATTTCAGGGGGAGGAATAGCAAACCAGCATGTCTCCAAATGAGTAGAGACAATGACCACAACAAAGACCAAAGAACTGTCAAGTGGACCACTTTTACAGTACCTTTCCAGATAAGAAAAGGATGGGAGATCACACACATGTGCTCTGGACAACTGATCCTCGGAAGAAGACTGCATGCCAGCGGTCTCCCATGGGTTTGAGTACCAGAAGATGAAGAGAATCTATTATGCTCTCAGTTGCAGCAGGATCTTTTAAAGGACATTGGGTTTGCTAACTTCTCTTTCTAGGCACTTTTGGAAATTACCTATTTAATTAGCTTAAGGCTAAGTGAGTTTACTCTCATTCTTGAATAAAAGAAAAAATAACCATAAGTTTGAGAGTGCTTGCCGCGGCTCTGCGTTCACAGGGGTAGATGTGCAGTCCAGAGGGCTGGATGGAGGAGGGGGCAAGGTCCTGCACCTGACCTGCCATTCATGACCCTCTGTAGACCAGCAGCATCTTGTCAGCGAGTTCCCAAAGAGCAAAACAGCCACCCGCTCCATCCCTTTGCCCTTCCTGGGGTCTGAACTAAAATGGAAATACAAATGACAAGCCAAAAGAATGACCTGAATAAGAACCTTTTAATGAATATACAAGAGAAATTGGTTAAAGCCTTGAAAATTAATGTGAAAATACAAATGATATATCAAAAGAATGATCTGGACAATGAGTTTTTACTGGATTTGCAAACGACATTTGCTAAAGTCTTGAAGAAGTCTTTAGGATGGGAAAAATAAAAGCTGAAGAAGAAAGAAAACTGAATTCAGGGTCAGACAGTCAAAGCCAGGAGAAAAGCAGTATTTATTGTCTTTGGGCTTGTTTTAATATTGCCTTTATTGACTTACAGGTAGATTTTGATTTGATTCCCGAGATAGATTATTTGGAAAATTAACTGCTTCCTTATGAAACTGCATAAACTTAATGCAGTACAATCTATTACATCAGCTTTAGGTGATCCTTATTTAAAAAGAGAGGAAGCAAGGATATATAATAGCTCCTCTAGCTTTTAACTTCTGTATTAATTCTCTAATGCAAGTCTTCATTCCACAATCTTAATCAAGAAACATTGTTTCAGTTTCTTATCTGCTGATTACTCAGGCATCCTCTCTCCAAACCCATTCCCTTACTACAGAGATAGACTAGTTATTAATAGTAATTTTCCCCAAAAGTCCTGTTATTTACACTATTATTAGATGGAAACCTATAGATGGAATCAAAGTATTTAAATTCTTCTATGTTTCTTTTCAAGTCTTGGCAATCTGGAAAATAAAACAATGAGCTGTCACTGCCCAGTCCCACAAATCTACAGATGTGCTACACAATCGCAATGGCAATAATTACATCCCAGCTGCAATGAAATATTCAGAGAAAAAACCATCAAAACCATATATCAACCATAGTTGATATATGGTGCACAGATATGTAATTAGTGTGATCCAACTGCTCTGTTCAGTCCAATTTGCATATACCTCAATTTGTACCAAATTCCCGAGCAAGGTTCAAATCTGGCTTCATAAAGCTTGCTTAGTTTAAACATTTGCATCTGAAATTTCAAAATAATTTTTTTCCTTACAATTGTCTGACTTTATGACATAATAATTGTCATCATAGATGGCAGGTACAAATACCAACCTAAGTTTTTATAGTTTATCAGTTCAATATTGGCCTTGTTTGGTCTTGAAAGAGCTCTAACAGAACTGAAATACTGACTTCTTGGCAATAACATTTAAGCTCTAATAGAACTGAAATACTGACTTCTTGGCAATAACATTTAGAAAGATCTAAGTACTTTGTTCAGTTCTGTTTCGAATACGTCTTTTCTTTGCCAACTTGTCTAGCCAGCATCTTTTGCCCAACTCATTTTCATTGCTAGATTCAACGTTTTGCCATCTGTGTTGCTGGAGGGAAAATTTAACAATATTATAGTGCAAAAGTGATCATGTTCTGTCCACTTGGGGAAATATTGGCCTTCTATGTGCTTCTGTGCAGTTCTTTCTATTTGAGTGGCTGTTAATAATAACTTTCTTAATTAACAGCCCATGTAGATCAGATATGAATATTCTTCTCTTATCTGGCAAGTTGCCCAAGATCCCCAGAAGAGCCACCAAATACTGATGAATTACTTTGCCATTCAATATTTAATTATATAGTGTCCTTGACAATTTGGGTACCAGTTGTATATTTTTAATATATTCAATTCAAATTCAATTATGATTCAATATAAACTTAGTTTCTTATGTTTCTTTTGGCCTTTGTACTTAAACAAAGCTAAATGCTTCTGCATTTGGGGTTTTACTGCAGGGAACACCTTGTCTAACAGTGTTTGGTTACTCCGTCTTGAATGGCTATCCTTGGCAAGAGGAAAAATAATCAATTTCTCAACCCTGAGAACTTTCAGCTTAAAAACTCTTTACTGTACAAGAAAAATGTCCTAAAAAGTTGCTACAACTCTGATTGATAGAAATGGTAAGGCAGACATATAATTCTACAGGCCTTTATGAAAGTATAATGTTAAATCATACAAACCTCTGCTGTTTAAAATGCACATATTTGTAGTTTAGCACTATACAAAATTGATTTGGAATGTACAGCCTTCAAAAAGTTGGCTAAACTTTTGGAAGGGAGGAAACAATATTGGTAAAAGTAAATAAAGGAATAAACAAACAATAAATAAATAAGAGTACAGTAAAATTTCCATGTGTAATCATGATAAATTGCTTCTGGAGAGTACTAAGGAAAATTTCCAATCCTGCTATAAAAATGCAACTATAAATAAGCAAATGGAACAGATGATATTTTTTTCTTGGAAATTGAGCAGCATAATTAAGTTTCATTTTGAGTTAATAAACAAGACGGGGGAATATTTCCAATAGTTATTTATACTCTGTTATGTTAGCTAATGAATTACTGCCTAAAAGTAGCTCATTTGGAGCTGTAGCTATCAACAAGAACTATACAATATTGAAATATGAGAAAAATGGTTAATTGATCATGATTTTATTTTTCACATTTCTTCAGACTGGAAGTCATTTGATTATACTGAGACTGAGCTTTTACATTACATGGATCTTGAAAGCATTTTACTAAGTTTTTTTATATCAGTTCTCAACTGTCGTCCTTTCTAAAGATAATTGGCAGGATTAAGCTTTGATTGCCTTTAAAGCAAATATTGCTTTTCTTTTAATTTAAAATAAATCAAGTACCGTAGAAAAAGTATTTTAAAAATTCCATGAATGAAAAAAATATGTTTTTTCATAAAGGTGAACGATAATAGTCTTATATACTTCTTCAGAATTTTTGTTAACAATAGTGCTATTTTAATTTATGGAAACGTTAAAAAGAATGGCTAAGGGAACATAAGAGCACAAAGGAACCTTGACTAAATTTTACTTTCCTTTCAAATGACCAAATGGACTTTAGATTTCCTGCAGACTAACTTATTCATAAGCGTCTGTTCAGTAAAGTGGTTAAGCCATCAGGCCAGAAACCAAGAGACTGTGAGTTCTAGTCAGCCTTGAGCACAAAGTGACTCTGGGCTAGTTACTTTCTCTCAGCCCTTATGAAAGAGGCAATGGCCAACCACTTCTAAAAATCGGACACAACTGAATGGAATAAACATTTACAAGAACTCTGAGTAAAGGAGAAGGGAGAGGAGATTATAAGATTTTTTGGTATTAGAATCCATCAGCTACTTCATCTCTGTTGCTCTCACAGACTTTACTGCCTTTGAAGCTGGAGCTCCATTCAGCCACCACAAATAATGGCCACTAAAAGGGAAAGGCATGTTTGCGTTCTGCATGCAAGATGACCTGCATACAATCATTGGCATCTTTCACAAAATGCTGGAAATGCTGCTACTAATCAGTATAAACTTTAATGAGTGCTGGACCAACAGTCTGACATGGATAATTCCACTTTCTATGTATTTGGATTTAATAAACTATTCTCTTAAAATTTGCTAATCTTCTTTCAGAGTCATTTGTCCTATTGGCCATCCCAACACTCTTCAACAGGGAATTCCATAAATTATGTATTGATGAAGACATACTTTCAGCTGAGCAATGGGACAGTACTCCCATATCTTTCTTCTTTGTACTCAATTGATCAACATGGTGAGTTATGAGGGAGAAGGGAGAGGATAGATTTCCCCAAATCCAATGTTCCCCCAAAGACACTATTAATCATTTCCCTAAGATTGATAACAGCATAAATGGGGATGGGTAAGCAAATATCATGATTGCTGAGGAAGAGGGAGAAAAGAATAAATCTCCCCTCTTGCACAATCCCAGTATGACAGGATGAGCATCCATTGTAAACAGCAAGCAGGAAACATACAGAACTGAGTAGACACATGTGAATGAAATTGGGTTCATCCTAAAAATATTTACATTAAAGACAATGGGTCTTTAATGTTTAAAGTCAGGGATGGGCAATTATAGCCCAGACATACTCATTTTGTGGCTTTCTGATAGCATCCATTCAGTGCTAGCAAAACCCACTAATATTCAATGCATAAATTTTTAATGTTTGGATTTCAAATAATTTTTAGATACCACTTGTCATGAACAACGTAGCAATTGTTCAGAAACCTACGAGTAATAATATATATTTGATATAGAGAGAGCTAATGCTCTACAACAGAGATGGACAGAATGTTTTGGCCATAAACTGTTCTGTACCCAGAATGATTGGTTAATGAGTCTGTGCCTAAACTCAAATGTCCATGCCCCAGATATTTTGCTCTTGTATAAGGAATGAAGCAGGGCTATTTTGTTCTGGATATGGCCATGGTAGGAGAGTAGGAAAGGCACAAGGTTGATGGTCTGGTAAGATATACCACCCTGGTTTCTTGTTCTTTACTTCTGAGACCTTCACAATAAGGAACATGTGTATTATTCCTTATATTGGCAGCAGTTACTGGAAGGGAAGATTCTGGAGAAGCAGGCGGCCTGGCACTCAGGCCATCCATGAGAGGAGAGGAGATAAGAGCTAATATATACAAGCCAAGCCTTGACCTTCACTCAACAAATCACAATGGGATTCCTCTAGATTTTGTGTGAGCCAAAACCCGAAACAACCAAAGCATTTTAGGTTTTGTTACTGCCAATTTTTGACCAGCTCAAAATGATTTGGTAGAATTTCCAGAAAGTGTTTGCTTGTCCAGGCTTGAAACAAAGTGTTTTCTCCTGTAATACAATCCATTAAAACACAATATATTAAAAACTGTCATTGGAGATAGTCACTAGCTGAGAAAGACCAACATATAAAGATCACTCTTTTAAAAAAAAATTTGATGCAGGTTAATCTTAGTGCCAGCACATTATACAGACAGATATTTCAAGGACAGATGGCCCTATGGATAAACCCCACCTCTATATTACCTTCAAAGCACAATCTGTATGTATCTGTGGACAGCAGGACCTTCTTTGCTAGTATCTTAGGACAACCATTTCTTGAATGGCTAAGCTGGAACACTACTTAGAATCTGGCAGCTAGTGCAGACTGCTGGAGTATGTGCTTGGTAAAATAACCTAATTGCCTCAACCCCCAACACAAAGAAAATATGACTCAAAAATGAATATTTAGTAGTAAACAGAAAATGGAACCAACCTGACTCAGCCCATAAAATGTATGTTCTGAATGTATTTATTGAGCTTAATTCTAATACAGATTTTCCACTTCACAACAATAAAAATCACTAAAACAAAAAGATTCAAACTGTCTAAGTTATGCTATACCAACCATTTATTTACTGGACTTTTTCTTATTCCATGAAAAAATGTTCAAGGCATTCCAGATTAAAAATACTATTTTAAAACTATGGTGAAAGAAACTAATTCCAGTATTCCTTCAGCATAACGAAGTGATTTTTTTTGGGTTAACCTTAAGAAGAAGAAGAAAAAAAGATGTAAATTGTCAACCATTTCCTGCAGGCAGTTTCCTAAGATTTTAGTCAGGGTCTCTTCTGCCTTTCCCCCAACTGCTTATCAGTTTAGTATGGATCAGGCAGGTATCTGGTTATTTAAAGAATAGGATAAATGGTCTGAGACAGTTTCTCCCAGCCCCAATTCACCAGGGAACACTCAAGAATTCCACCTGACACTGGGACAGCGTTGTGCTCTTAAACAATCTGCCGTCTGATCCGATTGTTCCCCAGTGGGAAGGCAGCAGGCCGCAGCTCACTCAAGAGTCATTGATTGGATTAACAGCCTAATTCCCAACAGATGAATAGAATACTGATGTCTTGTCAGCCCAGATCATAGAAAGAAAACACAATCTGCTAATACAATTGGAAATTTAACTCTTTAAACTCCCCTGCAAGGCAGCATAGATCTGGACTTCAAATTCAACAGGATGTTGTTTAACTGTGTGACAGTTAAAAGCCCTTTCTGCTTCTGATTGATTTTATATTCATGCTGTTAGTAAACACAGACAATTGCTAGAAATCGTTTTGAAAAATCTCTAAAAAGAACTATAACATGGGTACAATGTTTGGCAAATGTAAAAAAGCTCTCATCAATGTATATTCTGCATTTTATTTGGTACATTTTAAGGCAGTATACATTATGCTCTCTCCTCCTTTATTCCTATATTCCCACAATAAACTTGTGAGATGATGTGATGTGATTGAGAGAGAGAGAAAATGGCTAAGATCTTAGTACCTCCATTGTTGTTATTTTCATATTCACCTTCTAGAATATTCAGTGGAAAAATAGAGGAAGGCCAAATCCACTCAATGAGTCTCACAGGCAAATTAGCGGACCAGAACCAAAGCTCTGTGAAAAGATGCATTTTATATAGATGGTCATGTGTTTCTTCATGATTATTGGAACCTTATCTCTAATTGCTTTGCAGTTGGGTAGTATGCTTCCCCCAACATTTCTTCAAGGGAAGGATGTAGACTTAGAAATGTTTGCTTGTGTTTCTGATTCTTTCCAAATAGTAATCTGATGATTAACATTGAAAAACATCAGAGATTGGATTTTTCAAGTATGAATAATTTTAAAATATCCTTAAAATATCCATTTGAAACATACGTACCCTTAGTTTAAATTCAGAAAAAAGCACTGTAAATTTGTGAACACTGAACTGAAACCTAGGAATAATTTTTGTAAGTAACTTCTTTAAAAGAGAACATAGTCTACAAATCTTAACCTATATGTGCATCAAGTGATACCCTTTTGGAATAAGAAATGTTATGCACAAGAGGAATAGGAAACAGTAATCCAGAAAAACAAAATAACAAAGCACAAAGAATAGCCTGTTGGAACAGGCTGATAAATTGCAGGTATGATTAAATTGATGATTTCTGTCAAAGCCAAAGATTGCAGGCATCTGTCAGAAATATGGATTCATAATGAATTATGATTCTTCTATCTGGCACTGGAATGATAAATTTAATGGCAAACAATATTTAATAACATTCTCATTTGAATTTATTTGGTTTTGAGTAGCTAGGGGACTATAAAGCAATTGATTTTACTTAAACACACCTGTAATTTACTACACCTTCATCCATTCTATGCTTTTGGGGAAGTTTAGCAGAAATTCCACCCTAGCTAGGAAAAATATTCTAGAGCCTCAAAGCTAAGAGACTAGCAGAGGGGTGATTTCACTTAATCTCTCTGAACTTCAGGCCCCACGTGCTGTCCAACAGCCGGTCCTCTTTGGGCTCTTTGCCAGCTGTGACTTTGCATGCTTTATGGCAGAGATTACTGAAAGGAGATTAACTTTCCTAAACCCCTTAGATTTTAATTATTTCTGTATGTATTTATAAAACCTACAGTCTGCTAGTATCTGAGCACAACTGTCCAAATACCCATTCTTAACCTGGTTTGGGAAAGACCGGTGCCACTAAGATAGAGTACAAGTCATGTCCTGATTTTCTTTACTGTATCTTATATATTATAATTGTAAATAAGGACTAGAAATATAGTATTTAAAATAGTACAGTATTAACATTTAACTGCAATATTACCATTTCACCTGTTTGAGATGTACAGTTTTCATTGGTGTTTCTTTTTCAGACTCTTGACACTGGATTTCCAAGTACACTTCAGAAATTATTCAGCAAAGTAAAACTGAACCAAGTCCTCTCTTTGCTTTACAGTATGATACAGATTGTTATCAAACATTGAATAATAGTAGAGCCCCATGCAAAATATACTGTATTTCTGATCTGAACATTTGACTGTGGGCATAAAAGAAAAGAAAAAAGAAAAGAAAATGCACTACAAGATCATTATTCCAGGGAATTAGCATAAAAAACAGAGCCTTTATTTTAATGGATAAATAATTTTGGAATATTTAAAAATGCAGCCAGTCTAAAGGCAATCAAAAGAGCAGATTTTTTTTACCAGATTTATTTATTAACTTCTGTCTCATTGCCATAAAAACAACTCTCAGCAGTTTACAGTGTATAGAACCAAAAATTAAAACACTCAGTTACATCAAAACATAATAACAACACTAAAATGCCCTTATTAGTCCTCACATAAGAAATTGCAGAAATAAAGAAATAAGACAAAAAGCAAAAACACACAACTGACAGTCTGATTTGGCTTAGGGGTGTATATGACAGTATGGTTTTCATAGATTTGAATTTTCCTGAAATCTGAGATGTATAGGAAGTTTTAGATGGGAATCTAGATAAATTCTATTTCTGTTTTGCAATATTAACGGTAGACACCACTGTTCAGTTATTGTGTATTATTGTCAAAACAACTCAGTGAGAAAAAGGGGGTAACAATCATCTGGAAGATTATTTTAAACAATCCTTTCCTCACAGTTTTAGCCCAATCCCTAGCCTACAAATTCTTGCCTAATACCTGTAGACCAGAGGTCCCCAACCTTTGGGGCACCAGGGACCAGTTACGTGGAGAGGTTTTTCTGTGGACCAGAGGGGGCGTGTTTTTGTGTGCTGCCTACATCCTGTGGATGGGGTTTTGCTTGTTTGTACGGCCTGGTTGCTGGCATACTGAGGACCAGTACCAGTCCATAGACCGGGGGTTGGGGATTCCTGCTCTAGACAACTGTGCAAGGTTATTGTACATTATGTAGATCACTGTTTGCAATACTGAATATGAATGACATTACAAGAATGTTACCATTCTTTCCAACTTGCAGCCTGATAAAATATGGCTGGGAAAGCTGTAATATGAAAAAATATGACATTTCTTTCAAATACTTTCCAACGTTTTTGTGTACAGCATCTAGACTGAAACTTCATTAATGATCAAGAGATCTGGTTCATATAACTGGGATATTACTTTCCAGAACCTCAGAGTATTTATACTTCTTTATGACTGCATTAATGTTCCTGGCTGACAGATGAACATGGTTTTCTATTAGCCTTGTGGAACAATCCAGATTTGAAGGAGAAAAGGTGATTCAGAGTGTGGTTGGGAGCACATATCCCACCTGTCAGCACTTCCTTAAATCAAATGTATCTTTTTCTGGCAAATATGCGAACCCAGGAATGTATGCAGCTTCTTTAAAGAGCTGCTGACAGATGCACAGCCCTGTTTTCTACAAGTGTACTTGTAATGTTGAGAGCTTGCCAGTAACTTAGGTCACAGAAACTGATTTTTTTCCTGAAGAAAATATCTCCTTTATTATAAAGTATCCATATTACCAAAGATATATTTGGGTTCACAGTGAAGTCAAATGACTCTCATCCATTACGATAAACATTAATTGCAATAATTTGGTTTTTTTCCAATTCTAAACTGTGCTACTGAAAGCAACAGGATGCATGATTCAAAATGTGTTTCTACATAAGCAAAAGAGTGTACCCTGCTTGCCTGGGCAAAAACAGCTGATTGCTCCGAGACAGATCTTAATTTTCAAAAATCATCCTTGTGAGAATGGCTGAATAGAAAGTTTGCACTAATTAATATACTTGCATTTTTTGTATATATCTAAATATGCATATCAAGACAAGAGAGAAGGTTGGCAACTAACTTAAGAGTATCTCTATAACATACTCTTAGATAACAAAAAAAAGGTAACTAGCATACGTGCTAGTCATCTCCGTTTCAAAGCCGAAGAGCTAGCGCTTGTCCAAGGATGTCTCCGTGGTCATGTGGCCGGCATGACTAGACGGCAAAGGCGCATGGAACGCTGTTACCTTCCCACTGTAGTGGTCCCTATTTTTCTACTTGCATTTTTATGTGCTTTCGAACTGCTAGGTTGGCAGAAGCTGGGACGAGTAACAGGCGCTCACTCTGCTACGTGGCACTCAGGATTCGACCCACCAAACTGCCGACCTTCTGATTGACAAGCTCAGCGCCCTAACCCACTGAGCCACCGCATCCCTCTTAGATAACTAGATACTTTTATTTATTACTGGACTTCAACATTACACAAAAGCCCTATTAAATGCAGAATAAGCAACAACTGACAAATTCTATATACTTCACGTAAGGTGGATATGTGAACACATCTTTGTTAAAATGGCAGTGTCAGGCACCAGAAATCAGCAATCAAGGCTGTTCAAATGAGTATAGATTTATTCCATGCTAGCTGTCTACAAGAATCTGAACTATTAATAGTCAAGGCAAATGGGTGGTAGATAAAAGTTAAGGGAATTCAAGGAGGGCTGGACTTCGATCTCGTGGGCACGAAGGGACCAATGACTGATGATGCACTTGACCCTTCCCTCAGTTTCAGCCAGGTTGTCTCCTATAGCCAAATTTTTGAGTTGTAAAAAAAAACCCCAGACCAAGTTAAATCACTTCAGAATTTTTGCACCTTTAATATAATATAGAAGCTGTAGAATTCAATTGAAAAACAAACTGATTTTTTTAAAGGGGGAAAATAACAATAAAAAACCTAGAACAATGCAGCTGCATAAGCATGCACGCTCTTTTATAAATAGAGATGTGGCTGTGTTCAGAATTAACCAATCACATTCAAACTTATGGTAAGTAGTACTTTAATAGACACCTGCCATCAATTAAAGTGTCCCTGATCAAGCCCATATAAAGTTCAGCAGTTCTAGTAGGATTTTCCTGACATTTACTCAGTTGCCTCTTACAGCAAAAGCCAAAGGTCTGCAAAGAGCTTAAGGTAAAGGTAAAGATTCCTCCGCACATGCGTGCTAGTCATTTCCAACTCTAGGGGCTAGTGCTCATCTCTGTTTCAAAGCTGAAGAGCCAGCGCTTGTCCGAGGACGTCTCCGTGGTCATGTGGCCGGCATGTCTAGACGCCAAAGGCACACGGAACACTGTTACCTTCCCACCGTAGTGGTCCCTATTTTTCTACTTGCATTTTTACATGCTTTTGAACTGCTAGGTAGGCAGAAGCTGGGATGAGTAACAGGCGCTCAACTCTGCTACGCGGCACTCGGGATTCGACCCGCCAAACTGCCGACCTTCTGATCGACAAGCTCAGTGTCCTAACCCACTGAGCCACCGCGTCCCTTGCAAAGAGCTTACAAAGCACCAAAACTTTTTTAAGTGTGACACAGAAATGTTAAGAGAGAAATTTGAGACTACTCTGGCAATGCATGCAGTTTTAAAACAGATTTCTTCAGGGGAAGCAGAATCCTCAATAGAAAAATAGCTCTCAAATATGTTTTAACATTTCTTTGAATGGACTTTTACATCTTTCAAATCATTGGTGGATCAATCTTCAGACAGAAATTTGGCAAGATAAAGACAACCTCTACTGCTCTCCCAATGTATTTCACTTGAACTGCAAGATGCTACACAACAATATACACTTGGATTCATTTCTGCTAAACTTAGAGCCTCCTTTCTTACTTGCAAATATAATGCAAGATCTAGGCAGTACTTTTCATTGACAAATATCTACACTGGCTTTGTATAAAGCAGAATATGCTTCCATGTCCTAAATATATTACAGTGAGTAAATACTCTTACATCAAAAAACTGTTCTGAGTTACTGGATGCAGAGGGTCAATCATGTTGGGAGGGGAGAATGGCTGCTTTCTGTTAACTGCCCAAGATAATGCTTTGAGTGTATCTTGATGGAATCAGGAAAATTGGATTGTCTTCCCATTTGCTGGCCTAAAACAACCTTTTTATACATATATCCCATTAAAAAGAAACACAGGAAAGTCCTTTCAAAAATAACTAAATATTCACCTATAATCCAGAAGTCAGTCAGAAAAGCTTTAATTCTCTCTGCAATTCTTAAGTAATGCAGTATATCAGAATTTAATAAATTTGGGTAGGACACTGTGTTTAAAATGTGCTACTTCAACCAAAGATAGATTTGCAGGCTTAGCTATCTCTAAATGGAGATAAGGTTGTATTTACAATATAAAACAGATCATTGTTATCTGAAATGCACATGGCAGCATTTTTTGTATACAGCAGGCATTCTGCTGTGCAAGCAGTGTATTGCCTAGGCATCATTTCATAATGCAGAGTTATATAAACTTAAATAAAATACCTATGAATGCTAGTCATTTTCATGTGACAAAATTTGCCAAACATAATTTGTTCAAGCTGTCTTGTGACAAATGAGCAACTTGGTAATATGTTTTTGAACTCATCTCCAAAACTGGAACTGAATGTTAAAAGCAAATATTAAATATTATAATATATGTAAGATAAATAGCAACACCATCACAAATGAAATAAAATTTCTGAAAGCAAATCTGTTACACTTGTAGCAAATTTTACTGGAAGGAATCTCTTTGCAGTAGACTGGCATTCCTGTGGGAGCTGACAAGAACACAAATTCAAATGAGAAGATCCATGAAAAGGTCAGACATTATAAGGAACGAAGATATTATTTTGGATTCACAGGAATGATTTCCCCAAACTTGTCTGCATTTTAAGGAGGAGATTCTTTTTGACTGCCTACTGCTTTATTCATTGCAAGGAAATATGCAATAAAAACAATTCTCCCAATTTGACAATAGATATAAAGCGAACATGGAGGGAAAATAAACTCCATTTCAAATATAGAAAATAAGCACAAAAAGAGGAAATCATAATTAGAGGATGCCATGTGAATGCAACCTTTGACAATACAAACTCACACTGTGCAGATAAAACCACACAACTGAATTCCAATGTTTTGCAAGCCACCTAATCACAAATACCCATCTTAAAAAATAAGTGGGCCAAGACAGGTCCTTAAGTTGGCCATATCTTAGAAATGGCATGATAACAGTAATATTGCCAGGAGGAAATATGAATAGAATTATACTTCAACCCAACTTCAGAAAACAATGCATTCAGGAAACTAATGTGGTACTTAATCCTTGCAGAGCTCCCTAATTTTATAAAATGTCAAAAATTCAGCTTGAAAATGGGGTAGGCGGTGATGAAGAGAAGACAGAGACACAAGGAATGGTTGTTTGACCAATGTTAAAAGGATCATGGGGCTGCAGTTAAGGGAGGGGGAGTGAAGGAGATATAGCACTGGTTCTAATCAAATCAGTTTAAAAAGCTGTAGCCTCTCAGAGTTAACCTTGCCAATCAGAGCATAGGCAGAAGCATGCTTGTGCACATTAAACTGGGAACATGTCCTTGAACCCACATAAATGCTTCACAGCAACCTGCAAATACTATGCTACAAGCATCCTAAGTAAACAATTTTTTTTAAAAAAGCTTGAATTCCATTATGAGTGCTGCACAGGAATAAGTTATCCTCAAGTGGCAATGAGCATGAAGAAAGCTCATACACTTTCCTGTTATTAAAAGGTGAGCTCATGGGATTAAGGCTTCAGTAATGTGAAAAATAATTTTTAAAAAAGGGTTTGAAAAAGATCCCAACATATGCAGGTGTTACAACTCCAACAGATGCATTACAAACCCATTTCAATGGTTAAAGGCAAGTCAGTCTATTCAAAATTAGCATTTACTGAACACAGGATGATCTAAAGGGATTAACTGGAGACTTTAACTCTGCCATATATTAGACAAAGTAGAGTCTACACAAAGCCACTCACTTTTCCTAACTAAAGTCCTCCTATAGTTCTTCTTATACTGACAAATTTTCCATTGCTGCAAAAGTTTACTGCCTTGGTCTACTCTATCCTATTTCTCCAAACACAAGGCCATAGAGGAAAAGTAACATTGAAGCTGCCTTGAGTAGCAATCCCAAAATAACAGGATCTCATTCTAATTATGAAATTGTGAAGACCTCAAAAAGTTCACCTGGGTTTCACATATACCTTAACTGATTAAGAATGCAGAGAAAAAAGTTTAACTGAGATAATAAAATGCTAAATAAAATAGAATAAAAACGCAACAGTAGCCAGTCTTAGAATAGCCAGTCTTAGAACTGACAATAAAAATATTGAAGTGGTAGATAGCTTCTACATTTTAGGATCAACCATCACTACAGTAAAGGAACAAACAATAAAAAATACACTACAGTTTAAAACTTGGTACAGCAACTATGAAGAACTTGGGGAAAAATATTCAAATGCTGTACCTACAACATTCACAATAGTACAAGCAATGGTATCAGACAGTCTATGGAAGCAAAAGTTGGATTCTGAAAAAGCAGGATAGAAAGAGTGTTTGCTTCTGGCAAAAAAACAAAAACAAAACCCTTCCAAAACTATAATTTGCAACCCTCAAATTATTCTTTTGATAGCTCCAGATAAAAGTACTGCTGCACTGTTTGATTTAAGTTGTCTGGGGACTTAAGAATTCAGAAATGAATAATATTCCACTACTCCTAACTCATTAGCATTCCAACAATGCTCAAAAGGCCTACAATAATATCAGATTAATGGGGGCTGTAATGGTGCAGGCTCACATCAGAACTTAATGTTGATCAGCTGATTCAACTATTTTGCAGCAAATCTGCAATGGCAGCAAGAGAGCTGTGACAGACTACAAAAAGATGAAAGGGGGAAATTACATTGGCTTCACTTTGTATATGCATCCTTATATATTGCCACATTTATACTAGATTACTTCTTTAAAAAATATTCCTTTTATTGTAAGACTTAAGAAAGTGTCCTTTTTTGAGATTCTGGGCTGCCTGATTTCAGGTTTACCATTCACAGCTAGACAGTTAGAAGACTCTAGAGAAAAAAATGGATTGTGAAATTGAGTGTCCGATAAAATCTAGTAACAGTTTATCTCCTACATTTCCAAAACGAAGTCAACTTGAAAATAACCCTAGAAATAGAAACAAATACGGTACCTTAACAAATCCCATTTATCCCATTAACAATTATCTGGTACTTTTTTTAAAAGCAACAAATCACTGACATCACTTGTATTCATCTAATTTAGTTCATCGGGTTTTATAAACTCTTGGGGCAAGGACAGGTGAAGGTGTGAACTAAATTAGGGAACTTGACCCAGAAGGCTCTTTTGAAGGTTATCCCAATGATGGAATAAGATAAGCATTCTTCCCAGAGTCCAAAGGTTGTAATGGAGTAGGATAGGACAATGCAATCACAAAGACTGGATAAAAAGGTATTTTTATGGTTGGTCACACAGTCAGCCAAACATTTAAACTAGATTTGGCATTTTTATCCATCTATTGAGCCCTTCCCAAAGACCTGGAATAAGTAGATGTTGTTGTTTGGATGATGTTAAAAGATATTGATGCAGGATGTATGCTATTCCAAGTAAAGCTGTCAATACCAAGGATGTTAAAGTGGTGCTTCAGTTGTTTTGGAACTGTACTCAAGGAACCTAGGAAGAGGTAAAGGTTTCCCCTATCCAGTTGGGTTGGACTGTAGAGGGCGGTTTTCATCTCCATTTCTTAGCTGAGGGAGCCAGTGTTGTCTGAAGACATTTCTGTGGTCATGTGGCCAGCATGGCTAGATCCAAGGCACACAGAACCTTCCCACTGAATTGTTACTTGGTATTTGCATGCTTTTGAGGTGCTAGATTGGGAGGAGCTGGGGCAAGTAATGGGAGCTCACCCTGTTGCATGGCACTCAGGTGTTTATTTTATTTATTAAATTTATTAAATTCAACATGTTGAACCCAGGCTGCCAGCTATCCAGCTGACAAACTCGATGTCCTTAACTACTGAGCCATCACATCCCCTCCAAGGAACCTATTACTATTTATACTACCTTTGCTTTTTTTTGCCAATTGTTCCACTATTTGCAAATCTTTATATTTTGTGATTTAAAAAAAAACACCACTGGATTCTAATCTCTTCTTGATGAAGTGTTTCTATAAATTAGTATTTTCTTTTTGAAGTTATTATTCCTTGTTCTTGAAAAAAACAAAAGAGATGACTGGGAATTTGTTTCCTAGTGTTTAGATGCTATATACTGTAGCTGTCTCTAATGGCTTGCTATTCCTTTAGACTGAACTGAGACCCCGAATATTGGCAGGAAAAAAATGAGTAATTCCTCCCGCAAGCTGTGATATTATCAATGATACCTCTCTACCTTGAGATTATAGAGATACACATGAAATCTTGTCCTCTGAGAATCCAGAAATGTGATGACAGCTTATGGTTTCTGCAGTTGCTAGATTAAGAATGGGTTCTCTAGAAATAAAGAGCAAAAAATTATTGCGAGTTGAGAGTGAAAAATCATATATAGCTAGTCAGTCTTAGTGGAGCTGGAGAGCTTGATGTACTAATTTCATTTTTTTAAAAATCCCTCTTTTAGAAAAAGTCTTGGGCTGATCAAATTACCCTTTTGCGCCGTCTAGTGGCTATCACGATTATTTCTCTGTAGTTCAAATTCAGAAGATGATCTCTTTTCTGAGCACTGAGACAGACTGACTGAATTCCAGAAGTGGTGGATACAAGGGGCATCTTAAGATCGTGACTGTTCAATCAGAAGACAGCTTGGAACAACTGAAATGAACATCCACAGGCACAGTGAGAATGGCTGATTGTAGGGAGAAGGGGCCTCAGGAAGGATGGGGATCAGAGCTACAGCTTTCCTTATCGCTGTGCTTAAAATTACTTTCTGAAAGCACTAATGTCTTTGAATTTTTATCAGTCAGTTTAGTACTGCATCTTTATGTTCAAGCTATAGAGAAGCAAAAGGGACAGTATAGAAAAGCAACAAGATGCTGAGGAAAACAAGACAATAGAAAATAAACTCATAAAAAGGGGGAGAAAGAGAAAATGATAGAAGTAGGTGAACTAATGGTTCAATAAAGAGAAAGCTAGGATTAACTGGGGAGGAACATGGATAGCACCACATACGTATTTTTCCTTTTTTAATTTTAGCACCCTAAACAGCAAAGAATGATAACATAATATGGAATATAGGAGAGAAAAAACTGAGATTCTGCAGCTATTACAATTTATAATTAAATAATGTGAAAAGAGGAAGCTTGTTGGCTCTATAGGTAAAGGTAAAGGTTCCCCCGCACGCACATGCGTGCTAGTCGTCGTTCCGACTCTAGGGGGCGGTGCTCATCTCCGTTTCAAAGCCGAAGAGCCAGCGCTTGTCCGAGGATGTCTCCGTGGTCATGTGGCCGGCATGACTAGATGCCAAAGGCACACGGAACGCTGTTACCTTCCCACCGGAGTGGTCCCTATTTTTCTACTTGCATTTTTACATGCTTTTGAACTGCTAGGTTGGCAGAAGCTGGGACGAGTAACAGGCGCTCACTCTGCTACGCGGCACTCGGGATTCGACCCGCCAAACTGCCGACCTTCCGATCGACAAGTTCAGCGTCCTAACCCACTGAGCCACCGCGTCCCTATAATGGGCTCTATAATGGAGACCAAATCATTTCAGTTCCACTACTACAGTATATGATTTAAAATCAAATCTACATCAAGATGTTGGAAACATATATTTCATTTAAAAACACAGCATATTTGTAGCTCCTTGGATTTGGAAAAAAACCTCCCAAATTAAAATAATTTGCCACTACAACTCTGAAGAATCCATCAGTGAGGAACAGTCAGTATTTTGATACAGAAATAATAAAACCTCTTCACCTGTGATTATGAAGAAAAAATTAGACAGCTTTTGCTTACAATGTCATACAATCCTAGAATCTCAATTACATTTATCTTAAACAAGCCAGATTTATAAATTACGATATCAAGTTTGCTTGTTGAAATAAATCATAATTAAGATTAACCAGCCTATGATTTAGGCATGAGAGTACGCTGGGATTAATTAAAGTTATATCCTCTGACATGGGGGTGGGAGAGAAGCTGGCTTTTTTTGGTCAAGGTGAGGGAACATGCAAATCCCACTGAGTTGCTTTATTCATTCAAGTTTTAATAAACCAACTCAGGCACATTGCTCTCAGATGACCTTATGTAAAGCCTCATCTTAGTTTTGCAGCTTATTCAGTTTCAAGAATGAACATTAGCAAGAAAGCATCACTCTTAGTATGTTTTTTTCCTTGATTTATTTCAACCATTTTGCCTAAAAATCCCAACTGCGCCAAAACAGACATATGGAATTCATATGCAATACTTAAAACTGTAACTGTCTCACAATTATGCAAATGCTTTTCTTTGAAGTAGTAAGAGTTGAATAATTACAGCAGGGGACTTGGGGATTAGGATTGCAACTCAGCTTTCCACTCTTCTGGAAGAACTCTGATGCCACAGTGGGGTCATGGAAGAGCAGGAATAATTTGGGGGCTGATTTTCAGGATTTTAGGCTGTTTTACAGGTGGGCACTGGGGAAAAACCCCAAATATTAAAACAAATTTAAAATACTCTCACAGATGGGTACTTTAGAAGACAACTATAGGTAGGAAAAGGAACAGTTTGCCTATAGTTGACTCACATTCCTTCCCTTAATTTGGAAAAAACCAAAACCCCACAGCACTCTACTTCAGCCAGTTTATTATCAAATTTTGGAAGTATAATCTTGGGCTCCTACGAAGCTACATATAGGTGTATCTTACAGGAAAAAGTCTTGTTTGTTTGTTTGTTTCAACTGTCATTATTGATTGTTGTATCATGGGGAAAAGGACAGGATTCTAATTAACAATAATAACTATTTCTTATTTATGCTGCTGCAGAGAAATTTAAAGATTAGTACGCTTATTCCTGAAAGCTATATGCAAATTCTTTTGAGTTCAGTCACTACTAACATGACTAAATTACTGAAGAGATATTAATAAATTACAGCCAATTCACTGTTTAGTGCGGGTTCTTTAAATTGCATGCTTCTATGTCTCATAACAGACATGTAACAGAAGCTTCCTTTTCTACTTTTGTACCATCCTGAAGTCTACAAAAGTAACTTGTGTAAAGCTGTACAGGCTTCTTACCCTTTATAAGACCAAGCCCTCTGGCCAGTGTCAAGTAATCTGTCACTGTAAAGTACTTGTACTCAAGCCAGATATTTATTGCTATTGATCGACCTGATCCTAGAGAAAGACTTTTGTTCTCCCAGCCCAGGACTTTGACCTCAATTAAGTTATGAATTTCCATCCAATAGACTATTCTACTTACCCTGCTGCTCTTTCTGACTGGATTAATTAGAATTAGCCAGGCCACCCACAAATCCCTCATGGATCATATTATAATAATAATAATAAATACAGAGTTGCCAGCAGTATACCAGAAAGAATTTTGAAAGATTGCTCACGCAAATACATCATTCAGAGTTTGCCAATACTAATTTATCTGAATTTGATTACCTCATTTGCTGTTTTTATTTCTATTAAAACAAAATTCTCCTTGACATTATCCCAGTTCTGAAATTTAACCATACATATAAAGACAATTATTTTGGCGCTTGGGTTCATGTAATACTTTCCAGTTGCAGATTCAGAATGTTAAAACAGTCCATCTCCAGATAGCAGCTATAGAAAAGTCACTAGCAGTTAATAAACTAAAATGATTTTTAGACATCATTTTCTATAAACATTAAGATAACACAAAAAGAATACTACAACCTTAAACTTAAATCTGAATAGATAACATAAACCACTGAATTTGTTTTAGTGGATTGGCTGGTTGTAAAAACCGACCTTCATGAAAGTAAAATCACATCTTAATATCAGACATCTTAATGCATTATTGACATATGCCCCATCTGACATCTGAAAGTAACTGAATTCCATAAGACAAAACTATTGTTTTTAATGAATGTCCATCTTTTAGGTAACTATTTAATAGTCATTTTATAAATCAGACCCCAATCTTTACTCATTTTCCTAAAGAATGTTGGTATTAATTATCCCAGGATTATTGTTCCAGAGGGCATCAATATAGTTGCCAAACCTGTTGGAACTGGAACTTCAGGGACCCCTTGTTAACCATAGAGCTATCCAACCCACACATTTGACAAGGTATCTTTTGAATATGGGCTTTCCAATTATGTAGGGAAACTGGTGATTTGAAAGTGGAGATTTAACATCTATTAGGACTGTGCAGAGTATTCAAAACAAATGTATAAGCTCAGGTATTATTATTTCAAAGTAATTAAAGGAGCTGTATAGATTGCACTTCTCACCTGGTGACTTCAGAAGCTGATCCTAGCTTTCTTTGCATAAGGGTACATGTACAGCTAGAATTCATAAAATGAAGTAAGATACCAGATCAGGGACTCCCTTGAAACTGGAAACCTATTTAGATGGCTTCATTGTTGA
This sequence comes from Vipera ursinii, assembly GCF_947247035.1. Lineage (NCBI taxonomy): Eukaryota > Metazoa > Chordata > Lepidosauria > Squamata > Viperidae > Vipera > Vipera ursinii. The sequence continues at coordinate 108,665,537 of NC_139516.1, read as the reverse complement.
GGGGGCCATTCTTATTTCCTTGAACTATGGACTATGTATTTCTGTTTTTTAAAAGCTATTTATTATTATGGTATTTTATATTTGTATTTGCTGTTTTATATTATGTCCTTTTATCTATTGTTGTGTGCCACTTAGAATCCCTTGGGTAAGATGGGTGGCTATACAAATTTGATAAATATATATTATATGAGTTGCATACATCTAAAGTGAAGATTAGAGGATTAGATCAATGTCCTTTTTTACCCTTGCTTTTTATAATATCTGCATGGAACCCCTGACTTGTGCTATTGGACAACCTAGGAAGATCTATAGAGTCATACATAATTCAGTTGAACACAAGTTGCATTTATTTGAAGATGACATTCTTTTGAATATTTCTAAACCTTGTACTACTATCCCCAGTGTTGATGTGAAAGATAAATGCTTCTAGTAAAATAGCAGAATACTCCATTAAATGGTTCAAATAGAATTGATATCTATAGGTAAAAATCTGGTTACACAGCCATTTAAAGAATATCAATTCCACATTAAATGTCTATGTATATGTATGCCAACATACTCTATGTAACTCAGTAATATGTAATATAATAAAATATATAGAGAGGTTTCTTCAGATATCGATAAGATGGGAATAATTAAACTTTATCTTTTGGGGAAAGATGAATGCTCTGTACTTATGCAATTATAGGAGAACAGGTACTGAATGAGTTTCACAGTTTTGAAACCTAAGGATATAGCTAAAATATGAGATCATGTTCAATCAACTGCGTCTAATAATACCCTATTTTTCCTCTGTATTTATTACATATGAAAAGGTCTTTGGGAAAGGATAATACTTGCCTCTAAAAGCTTGCTTCAGAAGAAAATTATTTAGTATCCAATAGGTAAAAACTATAAGCCAACTAGTTACTAATGTCATCTTCCTGGGCAAGATGTTTGAAATAGTGACTGATGATCCTGTCCAATCAATTTTTTTTAAAAAAATAAAAAAATAGAACAACTAATTTTGCAGATCTATTCTAATCTAATTTCAGGCATGATTTTTGGAATAACAACCATCTTGATTGCCTTGATGGATGACAAATGCCAGATGCTATATAAAGAACACAGAGAGTGTGCTAGTATTGTAGTCTTGGACTTCTGTGTCCTTCACTATTATCAATTCTGATATCCTTCTACTTAGAATGTTTGAACTGTATTATAATTATTACACTTCAATTTAGTTGATTCCAGAAGGTGGTGCTGTGGGATTGTTTTGTCTTGTGAAAATTGTGATGTGAGGTTCCCCAAAGCGTTTTTTTAACTTCCATACTTTCTAGCAATTTCCTCAAACCATTGGCAGAGTTTATCCAGGGATGTCAGTTGACTTATTACTAAGAATGTGGACAATAACTAGCTCTGTCCTCAATATAAATTAAGGTAGTTGATGTTCTGAACCAGTGCTTAAAATGAATAAAATATTCATCTAGGGATTATAAAAGATTGAATCCAAATAAGAAAATCCTGGCTAAGGGCATTTCAACACATCAACTTCAAGGTCTAGGTTCCTCTAAAACAGGAGTACTTTGGCATAATGCACAAAGGAACTATGATGCAATGGTGGCTTTCAGTCCATTTTCTCTAGAGTGGAAGTGAGGGCCTGATAAAAGAGCATAGAGTTTTATGCTAAATTCTAAAGCTTCAGTTCTCATTAAATGAAAAAGAAAACAGAAGCTCAGGATGGTGAATGACTGGCAAATGTCTAAAAATTTTTCCAGATTAAGGAATGTTAAATATAAAACCCGCAAGACTCTAACCTTTCAGCTATTTGCTCTAGTTTGGCCATAGTATAAAATTCTGTAGCATAAAGAAGTACAGCTTATAGCAGTGATGGCGAACCTTTTAGAGACAGAGTGCCCAAACTGCAACCCAAAACCCACTTATGTATTGTCAGGTGCCTGGTGGGAGTGGCCCATTGGGTGGGCATGGCCCATTGAGTGGGCATGGCTGAGATGGTCACGGCAGACTGGGTGGGCATGGCCAGGGTGGGCGTGGCCACCTCAATGTTGCTCATGGGGAGGCATGCCTATGGGGGCCAGGCAGGGTTGGGGGAGATCCAGGGGATCTCTGGTGGGTCGAACAGTGGGCAGGAAGCTCATCCTGTGGGGTTAGATGAGGCGAGGCAGGGAAGGGATGCCATTGCTGCAGGGCAAGGCAAGGTGAGGCAGGGGCCGGGGCGGCTGCTGCCTGACACCATCAGCCCCTGCACACAGCAAGCGCATGGGGGCAAACTGTGCCCATCTGCAACCACAGCCTGCGGGCCCCTTGGTTTCGGTGCAATGTGGCTGTTTGCTGGCTCACGCGTTTCACCCAATGTGGCTGCCATGAGGCCATGGAACAAGCTGGCTGGAGGTAAGGAACAGGTATACCAGTTTCTTACCACTGCCCGGCTTGTTCCGCAGCGTCATGGCAACGGCATTGGGCAGGGGGTGGCAAACGGCCGGTTTCTACACGACGTGGCTGTTTGCCTCCGGACACGGCCATTTGCCGCCTCGCATGGCACGCCCAATGCCGCTGCCATGAGGCCATGGAATAAGTCGACCGGAGGTAACGAAACGGTATACTGGTTTCTTACCACCACCCGGCTTGTTCTGCAGCTTCATGGCAGAGGCATTGGGCAGGGGGCGGCAAACAGCCAGTTTCGGTGTGATGCAGCTATTTGCTGCCTTGTGTATTGCGCCCAATGCTGCTACAATACGGCTTGGGCAAAAGCGACTGTGGAACAAGTGGGGCAGGTTTCCCACTCACCTGCCCATTCAGCTACAGCTTTGCTGGCTCTGTAGGCATAGCTGTGAAGTTCTCTTCTCTGTCAGAGAAGAGAACTTCGCAGCTCTGCTTACAGAGCCACCAAAGCAGCAGGTGGAGTGCCAGAGGCTCAGGGAGGGAGGGCGCTGAAGTGGGCAGTCGGGCCATTGGCATCTGAGCGGAAAGTGGCCTCAAAACAAGTGGTGCAGGTAAGGAAAGAAATCCTCGCTCCCCCCCCCAAATTGGCTATCTTTCCTTACCTGACTTCCAGCCCCATGCCATTGCTCTTTCGCAATCCACCGCTGCTGCCGCGTGCAAAGAAACAAAGGATGTTTTTTTCAGGGGGAAAAAGGTCAATTCCAACTTTGCGATCTTTCACGAGAAGTTGGAATTGATTGATTGACCTTTTTTCTCCCCTCAAAAACTTCCTTTGTTTCCTTGCATGCGGCGGCAGATTGCGAAGGAGAAATGGCATGGGGCTGGAAGACAGGTAAGGAAAAAAAAGGCAATTTCTGGGAGAAGCGAGGATTTCTTTCCTTACCTGCCCCACTTGTTCTGAGGCCGCTTTCTGCTCAAACACGTTGCTCTTGCCAATGGCCCGACTGCCCAATTCAGCGCCCTCTCTCCCCGAGCCTCCGGTGCTCCACCTGCTGCTATGGTCAGCCTGCCAGCCCCCACCTCAACACCCTGCCCACTGCCGCCCAGCAAGGCCGCCCCGGGGCTGCAGGGGTGACCTGGCATGGGAAGGGCACGTGCCCCACCCTCCTGCCACCATGCAGGGTAAGGTTGCTGCGCCCGCCCCCACCCAGATGCCCTTGCCTTCCCCAAGCGTTTTTTTTACTAACCTGCCTTTCAGCTGTATTCCGTTTCTCTGTTTGCTTCTCAGCCTTCGCCGTGTGTTTGTGGGAGTATGAGTAAAAAAAAAAGTTCCATCAGACTTTCTAACCTTTAGATCTCATGAGAAATTAGAAAGTCTGATGGAACTCTTTTTTTTAACTGATAGTCCCACAAACACACGGCGAATGCTGAGAAGTGAACAGAGAAATGGAATGCAGCTGAAAGGCAGGTTAGTAAAAAAAACACTTGGAGAGGCGGGGGTGGGCACGGCAACCTTACCCTGCGTGGGCATTGATGCAGGTTGCTTATGGACGTGACTGGAGGCCTAATACTGGGGTGACGGCTTCTGTGACCACAGAGAGGGCTCTGTGTGCCACCTGTGGCACACGTGCCATAGGTTCGCCACCACGGGCCTATAGGATTGACAGTCAGTGATTTTACTTGTTCCCACAAATCTCATGTTGTCCTCATTTGTGTAGAACTCTACAGTTACAGAAAATGGCACATGATACATTAACCTAAACAAGATAGTTGTGACTCCTCCAAGAACGTGGGCTTTATTCATTCTTTCTGTTCTCAGCTTAATTTTAGACACTAGTTTTACCTTCAGTTTTGGGTAACTGCCATTTGCCCATTAAATGCAAGCAGAAGCAATAGCCTATAAATAACAACATAAAGAAATTCCTTTTAACTCTAAATAAATTCTTTTGTCAGAGACAGCTCTCCCGAGTGACAGGGTGTGAATATGATTGATGCCAGTTTGAAAAGTAGGGATTTGTCACTGTTAAGTAAAGACATCAAGCATGCATGCTTTTCAATGCTTCAAAATAAAGCTCAGGATTAAGGGAAACAATTTGAAGCTACAGCCTCTCTGTTATAAAGCACTCATCTGGAAAACTAATGTAACTGCCAAAAGAATACTGTTTTATTCTTGAACAACAGATTGCAGTTTCACACCTGATTTTTTTTTAAAAGAGCATTAGCCCTCTAGGACAATGTCTTCCAAACTTATACAAGGTGAATTAGCACATTAGGCAGATGCTTTTCAGGTGGCTAAACCACCAAGAAAACAGTAAGATGAGGATAATTAAAAGGGAAATTGGACCACCAAAGAATGCTTTTTATCGCATTAAAATATATTCATTAAAATGCAAGCATGAAAATATTTCACATTCCACTCACATAGTTTTAAAAATTGTAATCATTTTAAGTTATCATTTAATGACTGAGCTTGCTACTTTTTTAAAAAAATATGATGGTCTATGACTGTAATAAAAATTGGTTTGAAATACCACTTCAAACAACGAAAAGTAAAGGCTTGGGAAGTATTCAGTTAAATTTTGTACTTTAAATGCTATATAATCCATTCCAACCAATTGTGGCTAATATCAATTCTTGAGTTGAAATAAGCCAACTTCTAAACCACTGTTGAGAAATCTGATTTGATTACAACTTAGGGATGAGTCATATTAAATCTAAAATGGAAGCCAAAGCTAATCTATAGCACAGAAAGAATATCTGTAGTAAGCAACTATATGAAATGGATGAAAGTTGTTATAAACATAGAAGTCTTTATTATGTTAATATACTCTTAGACTATTTATATGGTAATAAAAACTATTCATATCATGGGAAATTATTCTGTTGCCTACTTCTGGTGATTTTAACTAGATAGAAATTTGCTTACCCAGCACAAATAAAGAATTCATAATACCAGCTTTGGCAATGCTAATTTGTGTACCCATAAGAACAATATTTTAAAATCAATGAGATTTGTAATTCCAAGCACTGATAATAAGCTGAAGTTCTCTATAAAGTCCACCAATAAACCCAGTAACATTTCCAAATTTTTAGGTTTAGGAATGTTATAAATTTAGGCAATTCACCAAAATAAAATCCAGTGCAGACCAATCATATACTTCATCGAGACTATTAGTATTTATGTCAAAGTACTTTTCAGCTCAAACATTAGGTAAGATGCAGATAAAACTGCATATAGGGAACATTTATATTAAAGCCACATGTGGGAAAAGTTGTATGTGAAAAAAATACACTTCAGAAAAATGTTGTATAGAAAATTATGTATTAGAAAATACAAAGAATGTATATGTTAATACATTCAAAAATATGTGTGTTACAAGTCCTATGTGGAACCAAAGGGGATTTTAATTTGTTCAACGGTGCAGACTTTTGATGGAATTGGCTAATACCTGAATACATGTGCTACTAACAAAAACCAGTGGTGTATCTGCATGTATATGTATTTATATCTGTGTCTGTCTTGCCATCATCCTTTTATAGGTTTTGAACATTTCCTTAAGGGAACCTTCAAATTAAACACACTTTATAAAAACATGAGAAGAACTAAGCTATCTCTTCCAAATAAATTGCTTGTTCTCTGACAATAAAGTCAGTGAATTTCAGTAACCAGTACATGTTATGAGTGCTATTAGTAAATGTTGTCTGTAATTTTCTGTAATTTGTTCGATTAAAGAGCATCAGGAAGACAGAAATCTACTTTATCTGATAAAAAAAGCATAGGCCTCTATGTTCAAAAGAATTACGGTAGTTTTAGTGCTTCTTGTTTCCAGAAGTAAAAGCTACGGTAGATTACAAATCAAAATAAGTTAACTGCTGAATCAGAAATAAATTGCAAACATCCAGCAGAAGCATGGGAATGCTGGGAACACTGTTTCTATTGAAAGGGGTTGTTTTTCCAGTGCCTGCTGAGTACCAACCACTTAGCATTCAATTTGCTGCCAACCTGCATTCTTTAGAGAGACCTGTGAGGAAAAAGTGGAACTGTGCCACTACTAATAACTGTGACTGGCACCAAGTCAATATTTTAATGCACGAAGCTATCCTGTGTCACTAAGCAGATCTTCCTTTTCTTTGGGTTAATAGATTTCATAACCATTCACAGCAGAGTACTGAGAGTAATTTGAAATAGCCAGTTGTGGAGGGGAATAAGAAATCTGATCATGAGCAATGTAACACTTAAGTATCCTTGCCCAGTTGTGGGTATGCTGTTGCCTTTTTTACTCCTCATTCTAACTGCCTTCAGCAAGGTCGTAGCTGAAATCTGGGAACGGGTGAATAACATTTATAAGAGGATGAAATCTTAAGTCAGGGGTCTCAAAATCAAAACATTGAAAGTGTAACGTGAGAACTAATTCACTAGCTTGCTGAAGCCTTTATATGTATATCAATGCAGAGGTCTTTAGTAAATCTAACATGAAAATTGTTCTGCAATTGGTGTAGAAAACCCCTGAAATTTTGATTCAAGTACCTTCAAACTACACACACACAGCCCAGTATATCTATATTATCTTATATATGCTGGAAATGGACTGGACTGCCAAGCCAGTAGTTTTTCCACATAGTAAATTTCACTATTAATGACTTTTAACAGTGGTATAGGCCTATGTTATCTCCCGTTTTTTTTAATCTATGGTTTCACATTTAATGCATTCTGGTGATCACTTATGTCTATTAGAAAAACAAGATTGCACACAAAACCTGGTGAACCTCTTTGTTTTTATTTTCATGTAGGTATCAATCTCTCTCTAAGGGCAAAAAATGCTTCACAAGACAATTTCCTGGTTTAACTAACTTTGGTACCATATTCACTACGTTACTTTTTACAACGTAAGTAAGCTGCCTACAATTTGCTCATGTTCACAAGATACTCATACACACAAGCCTGCTTTACAAGGCTTAACTCTAGATGCCTGGAACATTTCTCTATACATGAATAAATCTGTTCTGTATTTATTTATTTTTATTTTAATTCCATTTATATCCCGCCCTTCTCCAAAGACTCAGGGCGGCTTACAAGCTTAGCAGTAGCCTTCATTCTATGTATATGCCTGCTTATTAGGGCTTTCACACATACCCCAAGCGGCATTATTACAAAGTCAGCTTAATTGCCCCCAACAATCTGGGTCCTCATTTTACCTACCTTGGAAGGATGGAAGGCTGAGTCAACCTTGAGCCTGGTGGGATGCGAACCTGCACTAATTTAATTATTTAATTATTGCTTTTATTTCTGGTTCCTTTCACTTTGTTGTACACTGCTTAGTGACATAAGATTGAATTGGTTATCAAATACAGGAAAGAAAATAAAATAAAAATTAAATACCATACAGGCTAAAAGTGAAAACCTGTTGGACACAAAGTGCAAATGATGAATTTTAGTTACCCCAACCTTTTTAAGATGGCTTAACAGAAAATGTCAGAATCATTGAAATAAAAATACCTCCAAAACCTATTCCTAACTTAAACCCCGTATCATGGTTAATGACACTGAAATCACTAAAAGGACAAAAAGAGTCTATTCCCTCAATCCAGTTTCCAGTGATAATAATCCATCAATTGGCCAAAGCAGCTGTAGCCTCATCTTTTGGAAAGCCTAATATGCAAATTGTCATGAGAAGTGCTGGAATTGGAACCACGTTGTTGGGATAGACATCAACCATCTCAGGTATGCTTATGATATGAATTGATGGTTAGAAGCATGGGAGACTGAATGAATTTCCTGTTGAAGTGCAAAAGGCAGTCTGATCTGTCTTGTCTTATCTAAACACATACAAAGATTATGTCAGTACTTATCCAATACAAATAGGCAAAGAAGCTGAAGTAACAAATTTTATCTTCCTAGACTCAAAAAGTAACAGGATTGGCATCTGTAGCCATGAAATACACAGAAATCTCCTGTCTGTGATAAAGACTGCAAGAGATACCTGATAACAAAGGATGCCATTATTTTTCTAGTTATATAACATACAGCTGTGGAAAGCAGCCTACTAAAAAATCTAAAAAAACAGAAAAGATACTTCTGAATTGTAGTGTTGGAGGAAATTATTAAGAACATCTTGAACTATAAGAATAATCAATCCCTTCCTAGATAAAGTAAAACCAGGCTGTTGACTAAAGACAAATTATGAAAGTTGAAGGCAGTCATTAGAGAAGGGATTTTTTTTTAAAAAAAAGGCTGACAGAAGACAAGGTAGCTAGATGTAGTTATTGTTGAAACAGGCACAAGCTTTCAAGAACTACTCAAGAAGTAGGTACTGACAAACAATCTCTTAACAGTTTTTGATCATTTTTGAGCCAGAATTAGTACATTTGAGATCACTTAATAATTTCTCAAGAGTCTGTTTCAGGTAGTGGTTAAAGCCACCAGGCTAGTAGCTGAGACACTGAGTGCTAGGTGTGTACCTTAGGTAAGAAGCCAGCTATGTGGCTTTGGACCAGTCATTCCCTCTCAATTGTAGGGAAAAAATAAACAGCAAACCAGTTCCAATCATGCTGCCAAGAGAACTGCAATGATTTGTTCAGGCAATTACAAATAATCAAGACTGCTTGAAGGTGCACACATATATGCATGCTAGTTTATTAAGGAAGCACTGGCAGATTGAAGATGGTTTTACAAAAGTAGAGTTGATGGCTGTAGTGAAAAGATGAGCCGGTGAACAGATCAATTCAGATCAGTTTGTAAGAATTCCTCTCTGGATCCAGCAGAGGACTAGGATCAGCTACAAGTTTGATGGATACAGAGATCATAAAATAGCAACCTCCAGTGCGTTTAAGAGCTCTGAGACCTGGGGGAAAATCATCCTGCCTAAGCTGTAATTTAGTGCCTTCAAACAGACACTGAGTTTGCTGACTTCCTGTCTTAACTACTTTAGGAAGTTGCTTGTTATTGCTTTTTGGATGTTAAGAACCTTCTGAAAAGCAAGCTTCATCCCACCAAGAGTTTCCTCCTACCCTGGATGAAAAAAGTTTTATGTAAATTTAAGGATTGCAACTTAAACCCAGTTTAAGGATATCAACTAGACTACTGATTTTGGAAAGGTATGGGGCTATAGGGATTTGAAAGAATATTTTCTATAGGTCCGCTGTAATTTTGAGTGGTTGCTCTAAAGGACCAGTCCTATATCGAGGACTACCCATAGACTTTTACTGATTAGGACTGAATAAGATTTTATAATTTGATTGATAAGGGATGAGATTTTCATGGAAAGAGATCTTTTTTTAATTGAAATACCAGAGAGGGTGAAGTTGTTTATACTTGTCTGCAGGGAGGGGAAGGAATTTTTTATTTATCCTCTTATCTTTTCTTTTTTCTATCTCTTTGCATTTCTTCCCCTTCTTTAATATAAACTTTAATAACATCATAAAAGCGTTTCAGGTTTCCTCGTCAAAGAAAGGCTCTATAATATATCCTCCAATGTTGAAAAATTAACCAAGGAGGCAGGTCTTCTCTGGTCAGTTCGATTAGCCATGAAAGCTAATTGTTGGCTTTCACCTTTGCATCATCCTGTTCACATCCTTGACTTATAAGCTGAAAAATATCCAAACCAATAGGATACACAATTATCAGTTATATGATTACTTCATCCCTAATGGAGCCAGATGTGAAGCACATCTGAAAAAAGTAACAAGTTGTTTATAATGAATCAACATTTATGCCAGTTTTATATCCCTAGCATCCTAATGAAAGAGGCAGTACGTAGGTTGAATAACTGTATTAGCCTATTCTGTAGAGATGCATCAGAGGAAGAGAAATAAGCATTCTTTGCTACCTCCAATGCCGCAGAATATTGCACCAAATGGACTTCAGGCCATGCTTGATCTCTTTTGCCCCGATATTTCCTTCATTTGCATTCAAACTTCCACTTCATTACCACCAACAATCCATTAATCTAGGAGGCTGGTTTGGCTGTGGAAGAAGGAATTTTGCTGCAATAGTGTCTATTGCCCAAGCTGTTTCGGTAATCTACAGATCAGCGATGATTATTTGACTACAGCAATGTAGTGCCAAACCTCAGCGGTCCTGATAAGTTGCAGGGTGGGACAGATCCCAATTAATAATTATCTGGTTCATGGGAGCTCCTAAATATTCTCTGCTACTGAGATGTTAAATTGGATTGAATGAGCTCATTAAACATGTTGCTCAATATAAGGTCAGTGTCAACCCCTGCATTGTTCTTGGCAAGGGTTTTCAGAAGTGGTTTGCCACTGTCATCTTTCTAGGGCTGAGAGACAGAGACCGGTCCAGGCTCACCTGCCGCTTACCTGCAGCTACGTGGCCCGGTTCCTAACAGGACACGGACTGGTACTGGTCCATGCTCTGGGGTTGGGGATCCCTGGTTTATGATATATATTCTTCTTAGATGATCCTAGGACCATCCAGCACTGGGATAAAAAATAAATATGGTCAGACTAAAATTTAATCTTCATTCTGGTCACATCACACTGCACTGCCTTCCTCTCAAAAAATGACCTAAGAAGGTTCCAGGGTTGTGTAGATTTTTTGAGAATAGTCTTCAACTCTGTGTACAAGGTTTATAGTATAACTGCATCACATTAAAATATGACTGAATGAAAGAAGACGTAAAAACGTTTTAGAGGCATAGAATGAAAAGAAGAGAATTGAAAGAAATGCTAAGCAATCTTTGACATAGTTGTAATTTTTTCTTCTTTTGTGGCTAACTGTAGAAATTATTCTTCAGACAGTTGATAAAATCAGCCTGCCTACGCTGGATTTGTATCATGATCTGTGGCCAAGCAAGTACTTCCAAAATTGATTTTTCTTTTTGGCAACCAATGGTTCAGTCAATAATAATGTTGTTTGAGAAGGATTGAGTCATGAGGGAGATGAACCTTCCTTTCCATTTATTATGTTTGTATTGTCTCAAATTGAAAAGAGTCCTTTCCCACTTCCAAATACGTGCATGACTGTACTGTAAAGTAAACCTATTCTGCATCTATGCTTCCAGAAGCACTCTTACAAGCACTTTAGTAGCTGAATTCATGGCATGCTTTCAGACTGCAAAAGGAAAACATGTTTGGAGGGATTCCTGCCTCCAAACATGACTCTAAAAGAACAAATCATTTGTGGATTCAGATCCTAAAAACCATGGGGCTGCTCTCGACTCTTCAGGAGCTATACCTGGTGCAGAATGCAACAGCGCAGGAATGTTCATACATCACCAGTACTTTACAAGCTGCACTAGTTGCCAGAGGACTAGTGGGTGCATTTCAAGATGCTGGTTATCATCTATAAAGTTCTTCATGGCATAGGCCTAATTATCTGAGAGACTGCCCATTTTCCATGGTTTCTGCCCATTCAGTTAGATCATGCAAGTCCCATTTATCAAACAATGGTGTGTAGCAAGACTCAGAAAACTTCTCTGTTGTAATGTCTGCTTTCTGGAATGTCATCCCCTAATCTGTGCATCTCCCATCTTAATGGTGTTCCAGAAGGCCTTAACAACCCAGTTGTTCTTGCTCTGGAGAATTTAAGCTGTTGATTCCCTGTGTGTATTTTACAGCTTGCCTCTTGCCTTTTAGCCCTTAAGACTGTCAAGTTGAGTTATAACTTATCAAAGTTACAAAACAAAAAATGAGTTTAGAGCATCCAAAGTCCAATTTGTATTGCTTCTAATTTTTTTAAAAAATGTTTCCTCTTGCTTTGATGTAATCTGAGAATATTTAACACTTTGTCAAGAGGACTGAACATTATAGGTCAAAATAACTCTAGAACTAAAGCCAATAATCATGATATATTTCATAAATCTATTAGAATCTTTTTATTGATATTAATGCTTCAATGAGCAATATAAATGTAAAGATAAAGCTTCAATTTAAAGAGCTGGAAAAATCCCCATCAGATTTTAAAATCCTTCTCCTCTTCCTCCTCCCACACTATCTCCACACTGCTGATTCAGGGGGATTATATAGAAAGAGCGGGATCAGATGGGAGATTAATAAAATGAAATTACAAAGAAAAATCCTCTCCTTTTTCATAAAAATATTCCTGAGCTTAAATGATTTCCATATATTATTAGTATATACTATCCAAGCAGACAGATTATCAACAATAGAAGTAGCCTGATTAAAAAATAATTTTAAGATCACAACATGGTCTAATGTCAGGTCCGTTTCTTGTATTGCAAAATGTTACTCTGAATAAACTAAGCAATTCATGTCTAAGTCTATGAATAGATAATAACTGATCACAAAATTATAATTCATACAGTCTATAAGCAACAAATTTAAAATGTATAAGTAATAATCTACTTATACAGTGACAGTTTGTGCAATGATAGAAGCAAACAAAGCAGCAGCATTGAAGATTTTAATATGTCGTTGTATAAACTTATTTTGGAACTCATATTATTAACATTTATGGTATTATTTATAATTGTATTATTCAATTTATGAAGTGTTTTAAGAGTTCCATTGCAGTATCTAGAGGAAAGATAACATGTTTTAGTCATAGAGCAAATTAGAAATTAACAGTGATACAAGTTTTACAATCTACATTCCCTCATGTGTATACAAAGCTACAAATATAAAGGGATATTATATAATGTAATATTTATACTATAAATAAAAAAACCTCTCCTCATTTACTTGACCACAGAAGTAAAATGAATTACCGTATTTTCCGGCGTATAAGACGACTGGGCGTATAAGACGACCCCCTACATTTCCTGTTAAATTATAGGGTTTGGGCTATACTCGCCGTATAAGACTACCCCTCTTCCAATGCACACCAAATAAAAAACATCAGATTTGATTTTAATATGGTAATTTTAATTCAAATGCTTATGACATGCAGGTACTTAGTAGGAAAACTGTCACTTATAAACATAAGGCTGTTTGTCATCAAACATGTAAACATAAAACAGTGCAAGTGGATTAAACTTAATAATAATAATAATAATAATAATAATAATAATAATAATAATAATAATAAGAAGAAGAAGAAGAAGAAGAAGAAGAAGAAGAAGAAGAAGAAGTTGGAAGGGACCTTGGAGGTCATCTAGTCCAACCCCCTGCTAAGGCAGGAAACCCTATACCATTTCAGACAAATGGCTGTCCAGTCTCTTCTTAAAAACTTCCAGTGTTGGAGCATTCACCACTTCTGGAGGCAGGTTGTTCCACTGGTTAATTGTTCTAACAGTCAGGAAGTTTCTCCTTAGTTCTAGGCTGCTTCTCTCCTTGACTAGTTTCCATCCATTGCTTCTTGTCCTGCTTTCAGGTGCTTTGGAGAACAGCTTGGCTCCCTCTTCTTTGTGGCAGCCCCTGAGATATTGGATCACTGCTATCATGTCACCTCTCACCCTTCTCTTCGTTAAACTACACATACCCAATTCCAGCAACCGTTTCCTATTTTCCTAATTCACTTTTTCACTTTTCCTAATTCACTCTAAAGCTTTCCCTGTGCCGAGCCTTAAGTAACACCAGCTGCCTGCAATTAGTGCAGGTTCGCATCCCACCAGGCTCAAGGTTGAGTCAGCCTCCCATCCTTCCGAGGTAGGTAAAATGAGGACTCAGATTGTTGGGAGCAATAAGCTGACTTTGTAATAATGCTGCTTGTGTGTGTGGGGGGGTGAAAGCTCTAATAAGCAGGCATATACATAGAATGAAGGCTACTGCTAAGCACATTGATTTGTGCTTTAAATTGTAAGCCACCCTGAGTCTTCGGAGAAGGGCGAGATATAAATGGGATTAAAAAAAAAAAGACCAAATGGGAGATCTGCTCCAGGTTTTCCAGCCCGCCCGCCCAGTTCTTGAGTCAAATGTGTCCTTAGAGCTAAGCAGCTGCTCTGGCTACGGCATTCCCCACCTGCCTTTCAAGTTGCTCTTGCATTCCCCTCCTGCCTACAGCTGCTCTTCAACTTTAGAAGGAAAGACGCCCAGACCCCAGCCTGTAAAAAATCACAGACTGCAGCTTCTACTCCAATTGGTCCCGCTTTCCCTGCGCAGACTAAATGGAAGATCCACTCCAGGTTTTCCAGCCAGCCCTGTCCCTAAAGTTTCAGCACCCTGCGTATAAGACGACCCCTGACTTTTGAGAAGTTTTCATGGGTTAAAAAGTCATCTTATACGCCGGAAACTACGGTATTAACTCTTCCTATCTAAGTCGGTAAAGGGTGTACTATATTTTCCTTACTGATGAATAGACTGAGAAATCTACAAAGCACGCAAGATTAAACATATTAAGTTTTAGAAAAAGATTACCATTCTATTAAGTGGAATAGTAAAAAAAATAATTATTTCATTGCACTGAAGCCAACACAAACAGCATTCTAATCCTAAGAAACTGCTAATGTGGAATGGAGAGTCATGTCAATGCGCAACTAACTAGTTTCAAGGAACTTGTAACTTGAAATGTTTTTCTTGTGACCAATATGTATTGCAAACTTGTATAGAAGCCAAGTTACCTTACTTTAAGGCAACAGGTTCAGCTGCATCTGCTCTAGACTGGATATCTAAACGGGAGTGGTTATACTTATGACCATTTGTTCAAAGACCATTCAAGATTATGGTGGTTCTACATAAATGGTGGTTACAACCCGTCTTCAGAGTTCTGGCTCTTCCAGCACCCTGCAGTCATGTCGCTACAATCTGGGTGTTTGGCAATAATTTCATATAACTGGTTGCAGTGCCCCGCAATCACATGATTGCCATTTGCGATGTTCCCTGCCAGATGTTAGACATGGAAGACCAAACAGAAATTGCTGCTTTCCCTCATAATATACTTGTAAATAACTAAATTTCAGTGCCTAAGCCAGCCTCATATTTATATTTTATTACAGTTCTCAAACTCAATAGAACATTATTTCCGGCTTGAGTTAATGCCCTGGCCACAGCTCTTTTGGAGGGAAAATAGGAGAATGCCACATGAAACCTGATACTGCCCCTGTGATGTGGGTGCTACAGAACATTTTTCATCAGTTGATCACCCTTTTTTTATTTATGTTCCTGGGACACTATTTCTTCTTTTCTGCCTCTGAAAATACTACTGCTGTCTCTTAAGAACACCAGTGATTAGTGTCTAATACACTGAAAAAAGTAATTGCAAAATGAATAATAAAATAGTAAATGCCTTCATCATATACCACTGGAGTAACTAGATTGCTACATTTCGGATGGCAAGAGTTAGTATCTGATCAGGCTGAAAGGTGCCACCTGACACTGCTATGGCTCTCCTCCTATTTGGAGCCAAAGAGGATTGGCAATGGCTCTTTTTGTTATAGGTCAAGTGTTACAAACTAACCATCAGCTTGAAGAAAAGAAAGAATACCTGAAATCATTTACACTTTGCAAGGGATGATTAAAAAAAAAAGTTTGGATCCCTGAGATCATTTTTTTCAACACTGTTAATATCAAAAACTTTAGATGAAGAGTTGGAAATATTGCTTAGAACTGGATTATCTGAAGGAGCAGGCGTATTTTTCATGGATTAAACTTGATCTAGCAAAATCCCTTTCTCTTCAAAGGGATTTTTTTCAATGTGGGTTCACTTCTTTCAGTGCTGAAAAGCCAGGAAATGATAACTAAGCATGAAGCTTCAGTGCAACTTTTCCAGCTATGGATTTAGCAACAAATGATGCTTTGACATCTTGTTCACCCCTGCATAAAAGACTTGTCCAAAAGCCATTTATCTTAAGAGAAATGTTTGAAAACGATATTTTTCTTCTTCTAAAAGCACTGGTAGCTTGCCATACACCTTGGCCACTGCAATACACATGTCTAAAGCTCCGGTGAAATAAAAATGGTATCCAAATCATTTAGCTTCTGACCTTTCTTGTCAGTACTATTACTAGGTAGATTGGTGATTAACTTTGTTCAATAAGCCTTGAATATGAGAAAATCACATTGAGGATATTTAAACAGAAAACTACAATAATCTTCTACAACAACACAGAGATGCTCCCACACTTTTTAGGTTGGAGGAGTGGAAAATGACTCAACCTATGCCTCAGTTATTATATTCGGAATTGCTCTAAATCAGGGGTGTCGAACTGGCAGCCCACGTTGGCTCCACAAAGGCAAAAAAATCATGATACATCACATGACACGATCGAGTTTGACATCCGTGCTCTAAATTAACTTGAAGATTAGGTCATTTACTGTCATCAACAGCTATTCTATACTGTAACCAAGAGCTCAAGCAATCTGAAAAAATTGTTCTGCATAAAGGTATGCTGGAGAAAAGGAGATTTAATTTCCTAATGTTGGATCTGAAGAAATTGACACAGAACAGAAAATGGAATCTGTAAACAGTAGTCACATGAAGCTAGGCACTACAATGCCAATAATGACACGAATTCTGTCAAGATCAGATATAAATACATAGGACCATATTCCTTTTTTAAAAATAAATTTTATTAGAAGTTTAAAAGAGAACAAAGACACTAACACAAAATAATATAAACAAAGAAGAAAAAATTAAAATGCAAAAAGCTAAAAAGAAATAGAAAGAATTTTTTTTTCATTTTTAATATGCAGAGTTTTGATGTCTGTATGCATAGACATGAGAAGGCGCGATGGTTCCGCTGGAAAGCTGACAGCTCAGATTCGAGACCTGAGCGATGTGTGATGGGGTGAGCTCCTGTTACTTGGCGTATAGTCATGCGGGCTACATGAATATGGAAAGGTCTTTGGACAACTCTAGCTCTCTCAGCTAAGAAATGGAGAGGAAAAACCATCCCCTATAGTCAGACACAACTGGACAGGGGAAACCTTTACCTTTAGGCATAGACACATCATGATATCTGAGTATATCTTCCAATGCTTTCATTACTAGCCTGTGATGTATTTCCCGATTATAGGTTCCTTTACTGTTGATAAGTCAGCCCTAAAAGGTGGCAGTTATCTACCATTTCTGTTTCTTCAGTATCTATTCTAAAAGGGCTGCTGTCCCTCGTCATTAATTTAGTCTTTTTTATACTGGAGTTGGATAAAGAGCCCCATTTTAAAAAAAAACTGTGTTCCTTTACTTTCATTACTAAAACTTGCAGATCATTTGCATTTTCAGGTATTAGACCAGTGGCATCTACATAGCATAGGTTATTGATATTTCTTACTCCAATATTAAAACACGATCTTCTAATCCATCTTCTCTCAACATATATTCAGACATATACTGTCTGATTATTCAGTGTTTCACCAAGTGGCATTACTTAGTCAACTTTGGTTGATCTGGGAAATTAAAGAGAGTCCATTTTGATTTGTATTTGGATGGAAGACCATCTAAGAATTCAAGAATTATCACTGACAAGATTGGGAAGTAAAATCCATAAAGAAACAAATGAAAACCACTTCTCTAATTCTTGAAAAATAACTGCATTGATGCAGTCACAAGGTCTTGTATTCTTTATCTTGCTATATGATGAACTGTGCCATAATTTAGGGAACAGCAGTTGAGAGATCCAGAGGCCAGTGGCTTTCATTTTAGTTTATCCATGAATTTCTAGGGTTATAGTAATGATTTCAGAGAAGGATTTCAGACATTAACCTGGTGGAGCCTTATTTCCCCTCCAGAGAACTTACTTTTCCACTGAATTTGGAACCCAAAAGAAACAGAGCTTTGAAAGGGATGCTGAATGAATGCTGAACAAAATGCTGAACAAAACCATCACTTTTTCTCCCCTATTTACCTTTCTATTGATAAGAATGTATAAAAGAATCTTACATCCCACGGGATATTTGTGCGAGAAACTGAGACTGTATATTTGTATCTACACTATTTTCCAAGTGTTATTCCAAATAAATTATTTTTTAACTTGGGACAGTCATTCATTTTAAAGAAATCTAAATTGTCTTAGTTCTCAGCATAATTCTTACACACAACCACCCATCAGGAAATGGCCTATGGCTAAGAATTTAGGTAATTAGATTAGACAAATTATCTTTTTCAACACAAAGCGAGACTTCCCTCCCTAAAACAATCCTTTGTGCATCCTCCATTTTCTAAGCAATCACCAGCTCTTTTAAAATGTATTGTCAAAGGTAATAATTAAGACTCAAAGAGATGGACTTTTTCCTATTATTTGAGGGAAGGAAGATTGGTCATACTGTCATTGTGATTCAATGCTACGTGGCAATTTCAAAAGCTTCTGACTAAGAGAGAAAAGAATTGTAAGGTACAACTAGTTTCTCAGCTTGGCAAAATAGCTTAAAACTGAATCGTAAAAGAGATACGTATTCCAAACCATAATTTGGAAAATATTTGCAGCTTTAAGACTGCACACTATGCCTTCAGCAGCAATTGATAGATGATACTACAAATTTCTGTAAAAAAAAAAAAAGACTGCTCCTGTGGTCATTCTCAGCATTTACCCTGTTATCTTTTATGTTACACATTATATGAAAATAAATATAACAGGAAAGAGTTTGAGAGGAACATAGTAAAATAAGTGAACTATTTCTCAAATATTCTTTTATTTAATTTTAGTGAAAGTGAGTCACAAAGTATAACCTTGTTTGCATTAAAGGTAAAGGTTCCCCCGCACATGCATGCTAGTCGTTTCCAACTCTTGGGGCCGGTGCTCATCTCTGTTTCAAAGCCGAAGAGCCAGCACTTGTCTGAGGACGTCTCCATGGTCATGTGGCTGGCATGACTAGACGCCAAAGGCGCACGGAACGCTGTTACCTTCCCACCGTAGTGGTCCCTATTTTTCTACTTGCATTTTTACGTGCTTTCGAACTGCTAGGTTGGCAGAAGCTGGGACGAGTAACAGGCGCTCACTCTGTTACGTGGCACTCGGGATTCGACCCGCCAAACTGCTGACCTTCTGATCGACAGGCTCATCGTCCTAACCCACTGAGCTTCATCTAAATAATGCAGAAATTAAAAGGCAGTAGGTGTAGGGTCAGTATTAAATGGAAATAGTAATGGTATTTCTGATATAGCTAGATTAAAGCTTTTGGGACTGTTGCTGATGGCCACATTTACTTTGAGATTATTCTTTATATTTAAATAAAATCCAAAGCTGCAAAGAGAGAATTATAATGGGAACATGGAATGTAAACACACAAAAGTCGGTAAGTTCAACACAGTGAATGATGAAATGAATTGATCACATTATCAATCAGTGAATTGAGATGGACTGGAATAAAGTCACTTTCTGTAGGAAGATCACACCTTTTATTACATAGGACACTATTACAGCTAGGAAAGAATATAACAAAAGCTATTTGATTCCAATGTAATCAGTGATCAAATAGTATCAATTAGACTATGTGGACAATGGACTACATTTAATACGATAATTATCCAGGTTTATATTCCAATCATTGATTGATTGGGAACTGAAGAATGGGAAAAAAGTTAACAATGAAGATGAAAAGCAACTGCCACAGATCAAGACACACAAGAAAGCAAACTGGATGTCAGAATAAACTGATGAATTTGCCAAGAAGAGAAAAGAAGTCAAAGCCAAGAAAGATAAAGATTTCAAGAAAGAATTTAGCATTTACAGAGAGCTGTTAAAAAGATATTCAGTATTACAACAATATCTGTAACAATATTGAAGATGGAAACAGACACCCAAAAAACCCAAACAAACCCAAAGGAAAGTCTTCCAAAAGATCTCTGAAGTCAATGAAGACTTTGAAAAAAATATTCAGATGCCAGGTTGCATTTATACCTGACAAAATCAGGTATAACACTCAATATAATTATAACACTCAATAGATGTGAAAGTTAAACTTTGAAGAAACAACATAAAAATAATATTGAAATTTTTAAATTTTAGTGTTGGAGAAGGCTCCTGAGAATACCACAGATAATGAACAGAACAAAACAAACAAATGGATCATTGAATAAATAATCCCAAAACTCTTGTTCAAGATACAAATAACCAAGATCAAATTATGATATTTCAGACACATTATGCAAAGATTTAGCTCTCGGAAGAGGTCTAAATGCTGTCTCAGGTGGAAGGAAAGAAAAAAAGAGAATGTTCAGCAGCAAGTGGATGGACTTAATTACTGCAGCAATAGGTATGCCACTGAAAGACCTGAGGAACTAAGATGAGGACACACCTTCCTGAAGAAAATCAATCAATATGGTCACTAAAAGTTGACAGTTGCCTGATGGCATCTAAACAATCAATAGATAGATTTTAATTGCATTTTATATTTTTGTAATTTAGATGTAATTTCCCATAGCTATACATATTTAATAACTATTGAAACTTAAAACCTCAAGAATAAATTTTACTTATTAAATTATGCAACATTATATGAAAATAGATACGATTTACATTATCTGCACAATAAATCAGAGTACTTGAAGCTTTACTTTTCATCTTTTTCCTAGGCATGTAACTAAAAATACTTCTTTGTAGCTTTTCAGCAATCACTTAAATGTTTCCAAATCTGTTGAGGATAACTAGATATTAATAAACCTAAATAGAATATTTGTTGAAGCCTGCATAATTTATTTGCACTTATGAGCTGTTTTGACCACTAGGGCAAATAATAAGGTACGGACTTGTTGTTTGTGTTTCATCTGGCCTATTATTATTGAATTTCTGTGTTTCAGAGACAAAAGGGAATTTCCCGTCTCTTTTTCTCTTATACCTCCTCTCTCTTTAAAATTTTATTTAATGTATAGTCACTGAATGATTGTTGGGATAAGCCCAGACTGCGAATATAACTATATTTCGAACATTTTTCTTTTTGAATGAGGTATGCTGCTACTTATGTACTCAGTATTCTTTCAGCATTCTGTATATGTTCAGGAATACAGTTCCCAGCAAGGGCTCCTGAGGAATGCCAGGTATACCTCTACTGGAAATCCGCCGTTACATATTAGCATAAACACGTTGCCTACAATTATGCAGCAGTTCTCCTTCTGCAGCAGCTTTAGGCCTCTACTCCTCATAGATGAAGAAAGAATATTTCAAATAAACTTTTCATTCTGTTTTCTATTTGTTGTTTTCATTCATCCATTCGTTCATTTTTCATCTTAGCTTTGCTCTTTTGTTTTCAATTTACATAGTGATATGCTGTCAGGCACGAAAGTTCAGGGCCACATGTTAAATTCCAATTAAACTAATGTACTGCTCATGCTTACATGTGGGAATCTAGTCAACGAAAGGTCAGCACTATTTTGGCCTCAAGAGGGTTGGACTTAGACCCCTTGGAGGGCTGATTCCTCTTTGGACTCCACCCCAGGCTCTGCCACTCCTTCTCCTACATCTGCTGTGCTATTTCGTAACAGCCAGACTTCCACCAATCAAACCTTCTGACTTGTTTCTCAAAAATTCTTCTATTCCAATTCACTATTATTTCAGCTCATTCTTGGAAAGAAAGGTGCTGCTTACTGCTTTCCGTCTGCTCATGTAAGAGTACACTTTTCAATTTGCTTTTTTCATGACCAAAATAATTCTGAGTGCACCAATGTGAGAAGAAAAGAGTTAAATAATCCTTTTCTTGTCACTACTGTCTTCAAACCAGAAGGATCCATGTCACTTTAAAAAAATGTTCCGTTTGAAGTCTAATACAATTTTGGTAAGATAAGGTACTAAATAATCCTATTAAACCATGAAAGGAATGAAATAATTAACACAAAAAAATAAAGGAATATTGCAAATACCTAAACACTGCAATTAAAAATGATCTACTGCAATTTCTTTACTCCAAAATATACAAGGTGGACACATTCATTGTAGCTTCAGCTCATACCTGGCTATTAACATCAGCAGTGTGTTGGAGAAGTACTGTAGCAAGTTCTTTATGTCCTCTATCACATGCCCAATGGAGCAAAGCTCTACCCTAAAATATCAAGCAAAGGGGGGGGAAAGTTAGTTAAAACTTGGTAGTAGATCATGTATCAACATTATACCAACACATTCATATTAATAGCACAACTTTTTTTTTACTGAAATGTCTGTCAGCCTGAAATGACCCCTTGAAAGTTACAAGCTGGACCAGAAAGCAATGCCATCACATTGATCCTATTCAGCAAAATGAATTAGTACGGGGCTTACAATATACTGAAAATTAGCAAATTCGAAGAAATATTTTATCTTGTATCAGTAGCTGATATATCTATTTGCAATTTTGATTATTTCACTTTGTTTCCTTTCTTCCAAACTATGATGAAAAAAACCAAACCTGAAAATATAAGCACACAGAGTGACATTTACTAATCCTATTCTACATAGCAGAAAAGAGAAGTAGTCTACACACTACCCATGATGCTTTATTTTATTCATCAGCTACTGCCAGATTTCTTCTTTTTTTAAAAAAATCCCATTTATATCCCGCCCTTCTCCGAAGACTCAGGGCGGCTTACACTCTAAGCACAATTCAATGTGCTTAGCAATAGCCTTCATTCTATGTATATGCCTGCTTATTAGGGCTTTCGCCCCCCCCCCCAGCGGCATTATTACAAAGTCAGCTTATTGCCCCCAACAATCTGGGTCCTCATTTTACCTACCTCGGAAGGATGGAAGGCTGAGTCAACCTTGAGCCTGGTGGGATGCGAACCTGCACTAATTGCAGGCAGCTGGTGTTACTTAAGGAGGCATTAGCCCACTGCTCCACCAAGGCTCTTCTTGACGATACTGCTAAACTGCATTGCTCAGGATGGACTGAAAATCTTCCCTCTCCATGATCTCACTGTGCAACTCACCTGGCTGCTGGGGAAAAATAATCCTCAGAATCAGGGGACTATGAAATCCTTTTGAAAACATTCCTTGTGATATTTGTTAACTTATCACTGTAAAATAACTTCCAAACATAGGATACGAGAGGCTTTGACTACTATCTCCAGCCTCACTCGCCATGATATAAACTGTATCAATATCACGTTTAACGCAGACAAACAAATTTAACAGTAACTGTGGTTCTTCAAATGATCATCTGTGAAAGTACATACATGGGTTATGTGCATGCGTAGAAACTCAGTTGGAACATTTCAGAGTTCTACTGCAAATTAGATTAATCAGCTTCAATATTCCAATATCTAAAGTCAAAATTGAAAACCTTTTACAAGCTGATCAGTATGGATAATCTCTGGCCTAAATTGTGAGAATTCTTAATATTCACTAAATTCCAAGAAGGAATTGCCACTAAACTGCTGCAAGAAAAGTGGTATCTGAGGTTGATATAAATGATATAAATTGAGCAGTTTTATCTAAGCTTGTAAATCATAGAAAATGACAAGGCCATCTTCAGGTACTGAAACACAAACTTTTACTAAGACGAACTTTTACTAACCATTAGAAAGCTGATGGTCTATTACCAAAATCTTAAAATTTGAAACCTTAAAAAAAGTTAATAGGAAGTTGACATCAACTTAAATTTAATCATTATTACAATTACTTTCTAAATGTAATTACAGTGCATATAAAAAGCTGTCCCAAATACATTCCAGATGCATATTTGTATTTTATTTTCCTCCCCAGATAATATATTTTAACAAAGTCAGAAGGGTACTTTTTAAACTTTGAAAAATCTGGAATAAAAATGCATAAATCTAATGTCTGTTCAATGACTCTGCTACTAAATCTTCTACCCTACAGTTTAGTTAGCTGCTGCCACGTTGGCCAGCTTCTGTAGCAGTTTCTAAGACAAACAGCACATAAATTTTGCTTTGCTGAATGTCACAGACCTTGTCAAAACAAAGGAAATAGGAAAGCTAAGAACTGTATTGCCCTCTTAAAAATGTATGTGGCTCAAGGTAAAATATCTGGGAACTGATCTTAATTCAGGCAGAAAGAGAAGACATAGGCAAGATAAATAAAAAAATGCTGCTGTCATTTTTGAATTCAATTACCATGATGCACTAAACTGTGGATTTATTTATTTATTTGGATGGGTAAGGATTGTAATGTATTAAAATAATACCTCAAAAGGATCTCGAGTGCCTTGAATATTTATTTGTTGTCAACAGATAAGGCCCATTGAGGACGGAGGATGTATATGGAGAAAAACAAAAAACAGGAAGATGGACTGAAGATGGCTCTGCAAAAGTGGAGCTGACAGTTGCGGCCAAGAAAGGAACTGACAAACAGATTGGCTCCTTTGATCCTCTCTAGAGAAAGAGAGTATGTGAATTTGCCCACACTGTGCTCCGTACCGTTGCTCCTTTTGAGAGGACCGTAAGTAAGTGGTCTTCAGAGGGTGAGAGAACTAGATGAGAGAATTTACCCTTATGGTTCGAACCACAGTTGGAGTCTTTAAAGGACACTAAGTTCACACTGTCTTTTCTAGCCACCTTAGGAAATTTTGTATTAGTTGCTATAAATAAGTTAGACACCTTCAAAACGACAGGGATGAAAACACTAGGTGAGTGCCTTTAATCCTTAATATAAGAAAATGAATCTGTAACTATATAACCTTTAAGAATTTAAAATAAACAGCAAAAAACAAGACAAGGTTTGGGGTATAGAAAGTTTTAAACGAATTAAAGGCTCAGAAAATGGGATTTTGAATATGAAGATCTTGAAATTAATTTTAAAGCATAAATGCATTTTCATGAAAAATAAAAATTATTTTCATTATTGGAAGATAAGTAATTTATAATGTTGTTTAGAGATATTTTTGAGGAATTATACCAGGATCTTGAATCAACATGCCAATTATGTTGTGTGTTCTTATCAACGGTTTGTTCCCAGAAGAAGCTGTTACAGAAAAAGATTTGAAATGAAGCTTATCTCACTTAAGTATAAGAATTTCCTAGTTAGATAAAATAAAATAAAAAATAATGTTTTAAAAATTAAGAAGGAAACAAATCCCAGAGAGCAATTGGAATAATTTGTTCTTATTGGACTTACAAAAGAGGTTTGTTAAAGTTCTAAATAAATTCAAGACAAGGGCCAATAATAATTTGAATAGATTAAAGAACAAAATTATTTTCCACAAAAGGAAAGAACACAAAGTTGGCTTATTATGTGTAGTTCTTTCTAGAATTGTTGACATCTGGACTGGAAAAATATGACGTGTTGGATTTGCTGGTACCTAAGAGTTGATATATAGAACAATGACTTTTATATTTTGAATGAATATTATTATTTTAGGGATCTGTTGGATTTTTTGCTTGAGATCTGGATTGGGAAAAGAACAATGCTTATTGGACCTGCCCACCATTAAGAATCAAGCTAGGCGATGAAGAGGTTTATAACTGTTAATCAAGAGTAGGCAACCAGATACAGTTAAATTGTTTATGCTTATAGTGATGAGAGTGGGAAATTGCTTTCAGGTTTTTCTTCTTTTTTCTATTTTTTCTTTCTTTTTTGCTTTTCTGCACTTTTTACTTTCTATTTTTCTTTTTTGAATTTATGTTATCTTTTAACATTTAATAAAAAATATTGAAAAACCTCCAACACTGTCCTCCTGCCCTGAAAACTTGGAAATCTTAGAATGGGAAATAGTGTTTTTCTAAAGTACTGTGATTAAAAGGCTTTGAAAACTATTATACTGAAATATGCTATTCAACTACAAATGTCTTAGAATTAAGATTCAAAAGTAAAAAGATGAATCATAACACATGTAATGTTTCTTTGGCTGGCTTAGTATTCTTTCTCTTCTATTAAATGTCACGGGTCTTACCAGAAACAAAGCATATGTGAAGGCTAGGAAATAGTCTGCTGCCTTAAAATCTGATTTGCTTCTCATATGGGAAACATTTTATTTACTGCAGTATTTATCATTTCTATTTTCACTGTTTTCACACAACTGTAAAAATCAAAATATTCTTAGGTATACTAGCATACTGCAGTTTCACCTCTAAAATGAAATATTCCCGTAAGAGTTGCTTGAGAAAATGGCCATTAATTGTATACTTTTAAACTGCATAAATGTGCTTAAATAACAACACATCATAAGCTTAGTTATTTTTACTGCAACAGTGCAATAACCTATCTAAAAATTGCAGTAAAAGAAGAAGCATGATTACTAAGCTAAAGAAATAATATTACTTCCTGAACAAGAACTATTTTTCAGAAGCAAATATGCTGGCTGGAAATTCGTATATATTCCATGCAATGGCTTTTACTATTGTAGAGATATGAGAATTAAAACTGATCATGTGTCAAATCTTCAAATGTATTTTCTGTAGCTAAAATATCTTTGCCCTAATAGAGTCAATAGCACTTCAGAAGCTCCTTAAGCACTGAGAAGTTCCAGTTCACTTCATGCAGGATGAAGGCTTCTAGCTTTGAATTTTAAATTCTTTCCTCCGCTTTCAACAAATTAATTTATTTGAATTCCTGATTAATAATAAAAGGCCATGCCATCAGCATTCAGAACTCCAGCCGGGAATGTCATGGCTCAAAGGACAGAAATCTGCTCAGAGCTACAAGAGAACCCAACTGAATTTGTGGCGTCTCAGTCTATGAATGTGTAAGCACTTCATCTGTTCGCTACGGCACAATGTATTGGGAGACTACACGCGCTGCAGACCAAGAGCAGAACAAGCAGGCAGTATGATAAGGCAGAAGCCAACATGTCAGACAGATTTTATTTTTGTCTGACCATAAATACAAAAGTCCACAGAAATTTGCTCTTCAAGCATGCTCTTGGGTTTTAAAAATGGGATTTTGCTAACTCCATTCCAAGTATTTAAGTTTACACTGCTACAGAATTATTAGTGTAGGTGACTGTTGCAAGGCAAAAGATAACTGAATGGCATTCTATTTAGTATTTATTTAAATGAATTTATTTCCCTGTGTTTAGTTCAGCTTCTATAAACATAAAACACAAGAAGAATACCAACTTGAATAAACAGCATTGTTAAACTTTTCCTTCTTAGCAGCATAGAACAAAAATTGTTACATAAGCACAAACTGTAATAAAAAAAATCATAGAACCTCTTGGATAAGTTACACGCAGGTTGAAAGACAGGGTGTATCAAAGTGGCAATATTTTAGCTTACCACAATAATACAGTGCTAAAACAGAATGGAACAATTCAAAACAAAAGAGCACTTACAGAAAAAAAACAACATCAAAATACGGTAGTTCATCCAGAGAATCCACAGAACTGCTTTTATATAAGTAGTAGACTCTTACTTCATTGTTGATTATTTAGTTCCTGTGATTACTGAATTCCTACTAAAGTTAAGAACACTAGATGTGTATTTTAGTGCTCAAGGACAGACTTCTGTATTTGGCAGCCCGGAGTGGGGGGGGAGGGAAAAGGATTGATGCAGGGACACCTGTGGCTAGGTACATCACCTTCTAAAACACTTTGCCCCAAAAGAGGCTAATTATGACATACAGTATGCTGGTTGGCGTAATCTGGATCCAGAGAAAGCTTCTTGAGAAATGACAAATTGTTACTTCCTTTAAAGAAGGTGGCACCAATTACATACACACCTATAGTTCATCCATGACATACAATCATTCATTTAGTGACTGTTCAAAGTTACAATGGCACTAAAAATAGGGACTTATGACCATTTTTCATACTTATGACCACTGCATTAACCCTGTGGCCATGTGATCAAAATTCAGATGCTTGGCAATTAGCTCATATTTATGAAGGTTGCAATGTCATGTGACCATCTTTTGCAACCTTTGGACAAGCAAACTCAATGGGATAGCCTGATGCACTTATCAATCATGTAACTAAATTAACAATTGCAGTGATTCATTCAACAACTGTGGCAAGGAAGGTCATAAAATGGGGCAAACCTTACTTAACCATTCTCACTTAGCAACAGAATTTTTGCTCAATTGTGATCATAAATCGAGGCCTACCTGTGTTCAACTTCTTTCAGTTAGTATGAATAAGCCAAAATGGGAAGGGTCAAAAGATCATGTAATTGGACAGATAAGTGATGCACCCTATCTCCATCCTCAGACAAAACTAACTGATCAGATGATGCAACACATATTGCAAGTAGAATAGCACTGACATTAATATCAATTTTTTCTCAGCAGATACTTAAAGAGTTGCAGCATTCAGATTTTCTAGAACAAATGCTAGGGAGCCTTTAACTATCCTATAAAAATTCTGCTAGTTATCTTACGATGCTGTGTAGGCTACAATATAATAAATGCTGCCAGAGTAGGCATATTTTTCTACATTAATGTTTATTCAGTTATATGGCAAGACTTATACTATGTATGATAAATCCTGTGCTGATCTTGTGCTTTGGACATTGTCCTACTTCACAACATTGTTATGAGCACCTCAGAAGGAAGCCCAGGGTCCACATAACTACACTGGGCTACTAAAAAATTGATGTGAAATGCTTTTTTCTATTTCCCAATTCAACAGATTATGGAGGCCTATTTAACTCTGGATTTCCCCAGAGGATTCAAGAACCTATCAGATTATATTGTTCCCTGGATCTCCTACTCTGGTAGAAGGAGAATGATGAAGTGATATCAAGCCTTACCCTGCTTTCTTAGAATAACTTTACTTGCTCCTTCCCCATCCAAACCTTCTTCTATTCTGAGGTAAAAACTAAATTGAAGGTATGTTCTGCCCAAAGGCAGATCTGGCACTGTCACAAAATCTTAAACTTAAATGCTTTATACTAGAGAACAGTGTATTGATTTCACCATCACTATAGTTTACAATATGTATCTAAAATGAAATATAGTTAAAATGGCTAACCTGGTAGATATGTGGTGCTATTAAAATTGGGGAGGGAGGGGAATAATCCAGAAGAAGGTTCACATATTCTTCTTCACATGAATGGCATTTATTCTGATTAGTGTAAATAACCAATGCAAACAAACCAGAAAACACCCACATTCAAATGGATTAAGTCTTATGTCAGAAGAAGCACAATGGTACTTGGTTTTTTTGTACTACATATCAAAATAGCTTAGGTAAATTGCAACTATTGTCAAATTTGAAAGACAAAATCCAATCAAGTATTATGGACTTATTTCTAAGAAGCTGCATAATTTTACAATGGTAAAACAGCATACAAGTAAGAAAAATAGATAAAGCTGGACAGTTACATCTGCATAGATGTCTGGCCAAACTGGGACAGAGATACAGCAGCTTCAAGGAAGATTTTAAAAGACATTAATCTCACATAACAGCCTTATTGACTAAACCCTCCCTGGCCCAATACCTTGTCATCTTTCACGTTCACGTCAACTTTTTTTGATCGGATGGCTTTGGTTACATGGTCAATGTTGTTTTCTCTGCAATAGTCAAATATGTTCTTATCTTCCTCCCTAAGAAGAAATAAAAAGGGGGTATATTTCCTGTTACCAAGCAAGAAATACAAACTACATAAGCATGAGAAGCTAACTTTTTCATCAGTTCAATCATTTTACCTTTACTGATCATTTTAAACTTTCAGTGTTTTTGGCAAACATTGTAGACATGCTGCATCACAGAACACTTAAACAATATACCGCAAACTAATGCTAAAAGAACTGTAAGCTATAAATCAATTTCATCTAGGAAAAAACCATTATGCATGTCTCATAATAATTCAAATTTTAAAACAAAAATTTCAATTAATGTAATTATTTGGGAAATCTATTCACCATCTTTAAAATGTGATGTCCACATATCTAATATAACCTTCTCCTCACCACTCCTCCCTTCAGCAAGCTGGGTTCTTAGCATGAAGGAAGCGACTATCTTACCTTAGGGATTGCAAGCAAAACAAACAAACAAAGATAAATTCTCTATCCACAGTCCTATCTAGCAAAGAGCCATTTACTCCAGGTTGTCTGCCTGAACACTATTATATCCAATGAGTGGATTATTTATCTTTGAAGGATTTAAGAAAAAAGAAACCTAACTGAAACTATATCAACACAGCTGTCCTTGCCAACAGTCTACCATGTTCATATACTGGCTTTTGTTCTTTAAACTTAACTCTCTGTAAAAAATCTCTCGACTCCATCCAATCATGACAATTTTGGTTCTCCCTGCTCACTCTTTCTTTATATTTGTTTAGTGATCTGATCCTTCTTGAATTTTTCTCACCTCAGTTTACTTCTTTTGTACTAATAAAACATTTTGTAATCAATTCCCATCTATACATTCTTAATATTACAGTAAATATTCTTGTTTTGCTATACATAATTAAGTACCTTATTTCCCACTGCATTCACTTCCACAAAATGGGCAGAAGCACACTCTTACACCATTCATTTTTCCTTCTTTTGTTCAAATGTCACAATTTCCCCATCTTTAATAAATATCCTATCAGGATACACATTTTTTTCTATTTCCCCCATTTACTTGGAATAACTTGGTATAATTCATTTCTTGTCAAACACTCCCTTCAGATAAAATACAATGTATCTAATTTTTCAGCAAATGTTAGTTCTCATTTAACAACATAGTAATAATTTGAGAAATATACGAACTTTCATGTCATAATTAATTTGTAATATCATTATGATCATTCCATACACTTTTATTCATAAATATATTAAACAGCCAATGGGACTTCATGCACCCTTATCTTATGCCTTACTCAAAGTCTAACTATATGTTTCTACTGTATACTGCTCTTACTATATTCAGTAACCAACCTAGCTTTTATATGCATAAAACATACCGTAACTCAAAATAATAAAGCACTTTTTAAAAAAATCAGTAAGCTTTCAATACCACTTAGATAACATTTATTGTCATTGTTTTTTACTGTGAGCACAACGGCACACATCGAAAATGAAATTTAGTTGCCCGCTCTCAAAATGAAACACATACATGACACACACCTAACCATACTATATACAACATATGCATAGACCCACACCCCTACATTACATAACAAATAAATATTAAATACTGTCCATCTTGAATATATAATGGAAGGAGAAAGCTTGAAAGTTCACAAGATTAATGCTGTTTATGACTTCCGGTGGCGACGCGACGCCGAAAAAAGCCGTCTCCGGGCTGCCCGCTCCGCAGCTGTGTTTTTTCCATCGTAAACAGCGCCAATCAGCTGTTTAGATGGATTTGAAGCCCCCTCCTCGAGAGAAGAGGAGGGGGTGAGGCCCCAGGTAGGGGTTGAGCTCTCCGTGGCCGCCTGAGCTGAGAGTTTGGGCGGCTGAAGGATTGAGCCCCCCCGAAGCCTGGGTTGCTCCGAGCTGCGCAGCGTCTCTGTTCCGTGATTTTTGGAGCAGAGCCAGGCATTAGCAACCACCCCTGCCAAAAGGAAATACTTTTGAGTATCAAGATGCAGGCAGAGTGGTACAGGAGGTCAAGGTGATGTGGACTTTTAGCTTTACTCTCTAGCTCAATGCATTTTATAGCTTTAAAGTGAAAGTGCGCAATAAGTGAAAGTGGGGAAAGATGGCGGCCAAGACTTCTAAAGCTCTTCGGAGTGCGGGGTCTTCCCTGGTGCAACAGACCTCATTGCAAGCTTTGCTTCCTTCTGCATTTCCTCCGGCACTGACGCTTAAGGATTTTACAAGATGCCCTTGAAAAGCATTCACGGTTAATGTCTGATATGATGGATGAAAAGTTGAAAAAGCTGGAGGAGAAATTGGAGAAGAAGATGGAAGAGAAGTTTAGAGCAATGAGGGTAGACATGTTGTCTATGATTGAAAGTGTAGCTGAATGTGTGCAACAGCTGGGTGAAAAAGTGGAGGATCTCAGACAAAAGAACTCTATATTAGAAGCAAAGGTACTAGAGAATGAAAATATAAGGGACAAAATGGATGGAGAATTGAGCCTTGTTCAGTACCAACAGATGCAGTATGCTATTAGAATTAGGGGTTTAAAGGAGAATTCTAAAGAAGATTTAAAGCAGCTGATCTCTGAGGCTTTGGAACCGGTATTGGGCCAGCCAGCATCTGAAATTGAGGGAAGTATGGATAAAATTTCTCGTGTAAATTCATGGATTGCAAGACAGAGGAAGTTACCCAGAGATGTGGTGGTCTATTTTACAAAGAGAGTAATTAGAGATGAAGTCATTCAAGCTGCTTATGATACTAAATTGGTAGTTGCTGAGCAAGAAGTTTTGGTTTTAAAAGAGATTCCTCCAAAGATTTTAAGGAGAAGGAAAGATTTTGCATTTCTTGTACAGGAACTTAAGTAATGTGATGTCAAGTTTAGATGGGAGATTCCAGTTGGACTGGTGGTGATGCACGAAGATAAAAGACATTGTTTGGTTACTGTAGCCCAGGCACGTGATTTTTATTGTTGTTAGTTGCGAAGTCGTGTCCGACCCATCGCGACCCTATGGACAATGTTCCTCCAGGCCTTCCTGTCCTCTACCATCTTCTGGAGTCTATCTAGGCTCACGCCTACTGCTTCAGTGACTCCATCCAGCCACCTCATTCTCTGTCGTCCCCTTCTTCTATTGCCCTCAATCTTTCCCAGCATGAGGCTCTTCTCCAGTGAGTCCTTCCTTCTCATTA
This sequence comes from Vipera ursinii, assembly GCF_947247035.1. Classification (NCBI taxonomy): domain Eukaryota; kingdom Metazoa; phylum Chordata; class Lepidosauria; order Squamata; family Viperidae; genus Vipera; species Vipera ursinii. The sequence continues at coordinate 108,632,799 of NC_139516.1, read as the reverse complement.
GGTGGCCAAAGTATTTGAGTTTTAGCTTCAGGATCTGGCCTTCTAAAGAGCAGTCAGGGTTGATCTCCTCTAGGACTGACCGGTTTGATCGCCTTGCAGTCCAAGGGACTCGAAGGATTCTTCTCCAGCACCATAGTTCAAAGGCCTCAATTCTTTGGCGCTCAGCCTTTCTTATGGTCCAACTTTCACTGCCATACATTGCAACTGGGAAGACCATAGCTTTGACTATACGCACTTTTGTGATTTTTATAGCAATGTGTTAAAAGCAACCCCCCTATCACTTCTGGAAGCTGCAAAGGGACATGGCGAGGGAAAGCCTCAAGATGTTGCAGATAGACAGACAGAGGAGAACGGTGCTGGAGGGGATCAAGTTACAGCCTCATCGGTTGCTGCTGGAGAGCAGAGGATGACGCGTGCCGCCCTAAGACGAGCGAGACGAGAGCAAGAGCAAGACAAGCAGAAAGTTATGGAACCTCCAAAAAGTACTTATAGTGAAGCTGTGGGAAGGGCGCGGTCCAAAGAAGATACAGGGGTCATTTCAGACGTGCTCCAAAAGCTTTGGAGCGTCAAGATTGGTGACTAAATCTCTAATTTAGAATGTCAATGGATTAAATTCATCATAGAGGAGAAAGAAAGTTTTTCAATATTTAAAACAATTTAAGACTGATGCTATTTGTTTGCAAGAAACGTATATTAGGGTTATGGACTAAAAGTATTTATTGAATTTAAGATTGGGTACGCAAGCTCCTAATCAATAACAAGTTGATTTTTCTTAACTTACTATATATAAAGGTTACTTAATTGGATTATAAATTTTTTAAATTTTTTATTTTATTTTCATTGGAGATTGGAATGGTGTCCTAGACGTATAGATGGGTGATCTGGAACTGTGAGACATTTGGTGTGATATATGCAAGAACTATTTTTGATTATAGTTCAGTTTGGTTGGAGATTAATAAGGTTAATAGAGATAGGCGCTTTTGGCGCGTAATTGAGAATTTGTTTAGAATTTAGAGAAATGTGGGAGAATGTAAATAGTAGATGAAAATTTTTTTTTTCCTTTTTCTTTTTTGAAATTAATATGAATAAGGATTGGGATTAAGAAATTTTATTTAGTATTTGAGTAAAGTTCCTTTTCTGTTTTGTTTCTTTTTTTTATTATCTGTAATAGTAATATTGTTTGTAATCATTTTACATGAGCTAGAGGGTGATAGAATTAATAGTTTATTGTGATAGTATATGGATGCTTATGTTTTTCTTTTTTATACCCTGTATTTAGCTCTGGGAAGTCGGGGGGGGGGAGGAGGGAATGAGGGAGAGGGATAGGGAGGGTTAGATAGGGGTGGGGGAGGGGGGGATTAAAGTTAAAATGTACTGTAAAACTTTTTAAATAAAAAAAAAGATTAATGCTGTATGGAATGAAACTATGGCTGAATCTGGATGTTCTGCTACGGATACCATGAAGCCTCCTCCCAGAAGGTAACAAGGAAAACAGGTCGTGAAGAGAATGTGTAGTGTCCCAGATAATCTTACGGACCCTGCTTAAGCAACGCTTCTGTGCTATTTCCTGGATGGAAGGGAGGGAACTGCCAATGATCTTTTCGGCCATCCTCACCGCCTTCCTGTCTGAAGCAGTGATGCTGTATGACAGATGCTCTCGATTGTCCACCTGCAGAAAGTGGTCAGGACAGGGGAAGGAAGATGTGCTTTTCTCATGCGACACAGAAAATGCAGGCACTACTGTGCCCGCTTCACCAGTTTCTCACTGTTGAGTGACCAAGGCTTGTCAGCTGCACACCCAGGAATTTGATGATGGTAACCATCTCCACAGGTGAATGACCTCTGATGAGCAACAATCTGATCTGCACACTCTGCTTCACATGGACCTCACACTTCATTTCCCAAAGTTTGCTCAGTGTCATCCCTTGTAGTCTTTCAATCAGGATGCTGTCAAACTAAATTTGGCTATTTGACTATGTTCTTCACAACTGTTTCTCCTTTCTACACAAATTACACAATGTCTTTTTCTTATACTTAATTATTGCATCGTTCTTCTAATCCATAATCATATTTCATTTCATCATTCCACCAAGCATATTTTTGTACTTTCCATCTGCATAACCCCACATTGTTGTACAATGTAACATCATTCTTTTTACTCTATCCCAATCATCTTCAACATTTTTCTTTTGTCCATTACCATTCTTTCTTTTATGAGATTCTTTTCCATACAGGATTCATACCTTTTATTCCTGCAAATATTTTACTTCAACTGTCATTTATTTCACATTTCCTTTCTTTCATGTTCTTTTTTCTTAATCAAGAAAGCTCATAATACTGCCAAATGGTTTGTCTCACATTCTGAATTTCTCATCTCTCTTGTATGTTTCACTAATAACATATTCCATTACTTTAAACAATTAAATCTTCTTTTTACATTTATATTCATTCCTTTGTCATGTGCGTGTATATGAATTAACAGACCTATATTTAAAGCATGTCTTTGTAAAATACTCTCTGTGGTTATGTCAAGTTTCCGATGTATGGGCTTTTCAAGTGACTCTGAGGCATTGTTTACCTTAAAAGTCCTTTATTAGCCTAATACACTGGCAAATGCTTGCTCAAAGGAAGGTGGAATCTGAAATCTCCGCCCCTTCTCCACCTTTCTAATTTTGTCATTAATCATATTCTCCAATTAATTTAAAGAATCAGTTTCCCTTCCGTTACAAAATCCACCAAGGTCTTATCTTCTTTAGTTAGAGATGGCCTTGAAGGTACAATTCTACTCGTCCCCCCTCCCAACCTTAAATTCAATCTCTTAAAGCAATACACAAGCTTAACATATGAAATGGCTACTTCTTCATCTCTGGTCAAGCAATAACATTCAATGTTAGCAGCATTGACATCCGGGCCCCCCTTACAAAAAGGACAGTTCCTGTAATGTAACCAAAACACAAGTTAGGAACTGGTTTTTGGTTTGTTGGGGTGTTTCTCATAAAACCTTTTGATAAGTCTGTCAGCTTTCACATCAGTAGATTTCACCCAAATGGCTTCAGACAATGAGTATCCCTTCCATTGTACTAGGTATTGCAATTTTCCCTTAAAGATTCTAGAGTCAAGAATACGTTTCACTTCGTAATGGGTCTGACCTGCTACGAGGGGCCCAGGTGCTTTCTTAGGGGGAGGTCTTAAAGTGGAGGTTTTAAAAGGTTTCAGCAAGCTACAATGGAAGACCGGGTGAATTTTCCCCAAAAGTCTGGGTAGTTTCAATTTTACTGTGACCGGGTTGATGATTTTCACAATGGGGAATTTCCGTCTCAATTTCTTATTGGGTAGTTTAAGGCGTAAGTATTTGGTCGACAAATAGACCTTTTCCCCAACTTGGAATGTTCTTTGGGGAGCTCTCTTTTTGTCAGCTTGCTTTTTGTAGGTCTCAAAAGTCTTTTTTAAGGCCACCTTTGTATTTTTACAAACTTCTTCCCAACCCCTCACCCAATGATCAAGAGTCTGGGAAGCGGAGGGTAACTGAGGGTATTCCGGTATGGGGTTGAATTCTTTCCCTGTCGCTAAACGGAAAGGAGTGTAGCTGGTGCTGCTACATACTGAATTATTGTAAGCCACCTCTGCAAAAGGGAGGAGGTCGGTCCAGTTTGTTTGTTGGTAAGAGATGTAGCATCTAAGGTATTGTTCCACCATTTTGTTGGCGGATTCTGTGGCTCCATTAGTAGCCGGGCGAAAAGCAGTTGATAGGCCTTGAGATGATCCAATTAATTTAAGAAAGTTTCTCCAAAATTTCACTGTGAACTGCACCCCTCTGTCCAAAATTATTCGCTTAGGGACGTCATGTAGTCAGCCTGTTTGACATCATGGCTGTGTTTGAGGGCATTAAGACGAAGAGCTTCAGGAAAGTACAATTTTCCCCCTTTGTAAGCCAGACCATCCCTGCATGTTAGGGATGTCTGACTGTCTTTAAACCATTGATCAGTGAGGAGGTCTCACTTTATTTTCTTTAATGCTTCTCTGACCAGTTTTATGTGGTCAAGTCATATTCGTGCTGTGTATCAGGATGTCATCAAGGTATACTAGGACCCCTTTGTATAGGTGTTCATGTAGGACCTCATTAATCAACTGCATAAATACGGCTGGGGCCCCCTGCAGTCCAAATGGCATGACTTTGAATTGGTAGCTCCCCAAGGGGCAGTTGAAGGCCATCTTCCACTCATCCCCCTCCTTTATTCTTACCCAGTAATATGCTTCTCTCAGGTCTAACTTGGTGAAGATGCTCCCCTTCGCTAGGTGGATTACCAAGTCTTTCAGGAGGGGGAGAGGGTATTTATTTTCCATACTCACAGCGTTTAGGCCTTTATAGTACACAGAGATGTAGAGACTCATCTTTTTTCTCTTTGAACAACACAGTAGACTTGGCCTGTTCGATGAATCCCCTCGCTAGGTTTGTATCCACATATCGCTGCATCTCCTCCATTTGAAAGGGGGACATAGCGTACATTATTGGTTGGGGGAGCTTGGCCCCTGGTAACAGTTCAATGGAACAATCATTGGGACGGTGAGGAGCAAGGTATCGCATTCTTTCTCACTAAATGCCTCCACTAGGTCCTGGTACTCGCTGGGGATGAGTGGCTCGCCAAGTGGCAGCCATGTGCGCTTGCTCATTGGGTGGGCTAATATCCCCTGTAACATCTATTGAATCAATGGGGGGGATTGGGCCCTATGGGTAATCTCACAGTTCTCATTCCTTTTTCCCACCAGATAAATGGCTTCCATTTGTCTAGCCAGGCTAGTTCTAGGATCACAGCCTTAGACATCTTTGGAGCTACCAGGAAGCGAATAAACTCCCAGTGCTTGCCTATTTCCAGGCGTAAGGGCTCCGTTAATTGTGTGGCTAAAGTCCCTCCCATTAGGGAGCCATCGGCTTGCTCGAACCTCACAGGTTTAGAGAGCGGCTTGGCCCCTAAGCCCAGTCTCAAGGCACATGACAGGCTAATGATGCATCGGGAGCAGTCGGTATCGAGTAGCACTTTCAGGTCTACTTATGCCCCTGACTTAGGGGTTATGAGTTTAGCAGGCAATAAAAAAGGTAGGATGCATTGACTCACCATTGGGTCGTTCTCCCCTTCAACGGTGCTGTCAAAACTGGGTAAAGTGGGGATGGATCCGGTCGGTGGGCCAGCATCCTCCTGGGTGGGGGACGTAACCTGGGTAACAGGCTCCTGGGTGGCCCAGTTGGACTTTTCTCTCGATGGCTGCTGTGCGGGTTTCTTCCTTGTTGTTGGATCTGGTCTACTCTGCTGTTGCGGGTAAGGAACTGGGCAGTTCGCTGCTCAATGTCCCTGCTGTCCATATCGAAAGCACTTGATTGGTGGACCTGTAGGTGGTCTAGGTCTTTCAGCAGTAGCAGTCATTGGGGGTTTTCGGGAGGGTGGTAGCCATCTGGATCCTGGTTTTGGCGCAGCTTCAGGTGGGGGAGGCTTTTTATAGTGGGTGAGCTGGACATCTAATTTCACCGCTGCCTGGTACCATTCATGCAGCTGGTCGGGTACAGCTCAGTAGATACGTGCCTGAGAAAGGTGGTCGTCTAACCCTTCTCTAAAAAGATGAATTATTGATTGTTCAGGCTATCTCTCTATCTGACCTGCCATCTTTCAAAACTCCCGCACATACTCTAGGACAGGCCGGCCAGCTTGCTTTATCTTATGGATTTGTTCTTCCGCTTTGAGGGCAATGGATGGGTCCTCAAATCTTTCCCTCAGCCCCAGGAGGAAAAGGTGGGGGTCCTCCAATTCAGGGGCCTGCTCGTTATATAATTTGTTCAACCATTCAGATGCTTCTCCCTCTAGTTTGGATGCAATCACATCGACCATCGCACCCGGGTCCGGGTAAGTGACCCCAGCGATTCAAGTGAGAGCGTACTTGGTTGAGGAAAAAAAACAGTTTCTTGGGGTCCCCATCGAAGGTTGCTCTAAAGGGTGGGCTCATCATTGCTCGCTGGGGCCCCCATTGCTGCTGGCCCCACCCTACTTGTTGGTTCAACGGCTGCTGGGGCCCCCATTGCTGCTGTCTCCCCTTGGTTGTTGGATCAACGGTTGCTGGGGCCCCCACTGCTGCTGGCCCCCTCCTGGTTGTTGATTCACTGGCTGCCAGGGCTCCCACTGCTGTTGTTGTGTCTCCAGTTGCTGCTGGCCCCTCTGGTTGCTGATTTAATGGCTGCCAGGGCCCTCCCTGCTGCTGGCCCCACTGGTCCTGCTGTACGTTCAGGGGTTGCACATCTGGGTCCTGCTGCTGCCACCCTTGCTGGTTGTCCTCCCACCAGCTCCTGATCTCCAGGCTTCTGCACCACCCCCAGCTGTTGCAAGGCTTCTATTAGCTGGGGCAAGCTCAGAGGTTGTTGGCCTTTCACTTGGGGGGGCTTCCCAACCTCCCATTGCTGCAGAGGCCCCAGGCTGGGGTCCTCTGTCTCTATGGGTCTGGAAGGCTTGGCAGCGGACTCCTGGGTCTGGCAGGCATCTGATCTGCAGACAGGATTTTCCACTCACCCGAGTATTCAATCTCAGCTGGCCTGGCTGCTCCGAGGCACCTGGAGTCTCTGCTGGGCTTAATCCACTCTAACACCAAACCAATTCTCCTGTTTGTTTGGGTCTATCTCCCAGCTGGGAGGATTGCTGAAACTCTTTTCCTGCCGGCTTCTTCGCTGGCCCTTCCCCCACTGGGGTGGCTGCTGATGCCGGGGAGCTGGCTTCAGGCAATTTTTCTTCTTCCATTATGGGATCTTCCCCAACTCTTTGCCAGACTGCCTCCCAAACCTGGAGACATGGAGACTCCCTAATTAGTTTAAAAAGTAGTGTGATTCCAGCTTGATGGCAAGTTTCTGACTATGGACTTTTCAAGTGACTCTGAGGCATTGTTTACCTTAAAAGTCCTTTATTAGCCTAATACACTGGCAAATGCTTGCTCAAAGGAAGCTGGAATCTGAAATCTCCGCCCCTTGCACAATATATTAAAACACAATTCTCCACCTTTCTAATTTTGTCATTAAATCATATTCTCCAATTAATTTAAAGAATCAGTTTTCCTTCCCTTACAAAACCCACCAAGGTCTTATCTTCTTTAGTTAGCGATGGCCTTGAAGGTACAATCCTACTCATCCCACCTCCCAACCTTAAATTCAATCTCTTAAAGCAATACACAAGTTTAACATATGAAATGGCTACTTATTCATCTCTTGTCAAGCAATAACATTTGATGTTAGCAGCGTTGACAGGTTATTTATATTCAAATCTCTGAATGGCATAGTTACTTTTCTGCAGTCTCTCATTCTCATCTATCCATTCATGCCACCTAATCGAGTAACGTTCAATAGGCTGTTCATTCACAATGTTTAATTATTTTCCCCCTGGAATCATCTATGATTTTTTCACAATCGTCATTCATAGGGGCGCAGCATGTAATGATCATCAATCTATAGATCTGTGTATACAATTATCTAGATAATACTAATTTAAACAATTTGACATATAATTTTAACCTTTTTATCCACAATTAACTCTACATTTTCACTACCCTGAATATATTCATTAGCTCAATTTTACAAGTTCTTTCAGATTCATTACAACTTCCCCATTAGTTTCATAGACAACAATATACTGATTTCTATTTCATTTGCTCATTCATGCTCTTTATCATTTATTCCTCTTACATTTGAGGTTCCAATATCCTATGGCATAGTTATCACTAGATGAGACCACAGAGTTTGACCTCTGCTGTTGGTAGATTTCAGTTACTAACATGGTTTTGTAGATTTCAGCTTTCATTTAACACTTTTCAGTAAGACACAGAAGGTGTAGAATATGTTACTGGCCTTAATCGTACAAATGCCATATGCAACATTCTCTGCTAACAATAAGGTCAATATCAGTTTTGCAAATTGTGGCTAGCATGTCTCAGGGGTGTAGAATTTTAAATAGTGCCAGAGAGAGATGAAATACTGAAAGTAGAGACAATGAGAATTGGCTTATTAATAGTAGCCACTTACAAAACATTTAGTGATAATGGAGATCAACTGTAGTTGAGTCATAAGAGACGGAGCTAAATGTTTATTTTACATTCAGTTACATCACATTATAATCTGTTTTCAAACTTTTATTCTAAGCCAATTTAAGATTATTTATAAGAAATGCTTTAAATGTCATCTCATTTTTAAGACTATGATCTTATTTTGTGTTTATAAAATTATTTACCTATCTCTCATAATTAAAAATGAAACCTACGCAGGGACACAAAAGACAGTGGAAACAAAAATATGAACAAATTCCAGAAAGTATAGACAATGTGTGCATGCACATGTGTGTATGTACATAGGACAAGAGGACAGAGACAAAACAAAAGACATACTAAAAATTTACTTAGAGATCTCAATCTTTGTCTTCAGCTGAGCTGAATGTTTTGAAAAAATCAGTGTCAAACTGGGAAATTTTGAAATCAGGGCGCCAGATAAGAATCCTTATTTTGAATCATTAAGATATCACCATGAGGAAGGTCTAAATAGAAGAGAACATATGTTGATTTTTTGTTCCTTAATTTCATTCTTTTCCAATAGTTTTATTAAGGATTATATTACATAAAACTGATATAAAAACCTAATTAAAAATATTTTAAGCAAAGAAAAAATGTGTAAAAAGAAAAAAATCTCCTAAAACAGAAAATAGTAAGAAAAAAACCCCTTATCTCCAACAAATATATTTTTTCTGAATGAAAACCTCAAATGTTGTATCATGCGCTGTATTACCTAGAGAATGTTTAGCAAATATCTATCATTTTTTAGAAAAGGAAAAATATTGTTGAGAGTTGCAGAACTATCAAGTACTAGGAATAGTGCATAAATCTTCTTTGTCAGCTTTTATAGCATGTCAGCTTTGAAACTAAAGAGCCAGCTGATAAGATGGCTGTGTTCCATCACCATTTTTTATTTTTCTGAAATCATCTGACTGTTACAGAAGGAGTATTATGTGCCACAAACAGGTGGTCTTGCCTGTCTGCTTGTCATTGTGCTACTCAGAGTAGTGAAGCAGAGATAGAAGCCAAGACACAGTTGCAACAGATACTGTTTATGTCAAGGCCCTCTTACACCTCATAGGGCCCATCTTCTCATAATCTATAATTATCTCTTCGTTTAATCGCCCCATCACTTCTGAGGCTCTCTTGGGTACAGGAAGAGGAAAAGCTCATTAACTGAACCCTTTCTCCTCTCTCCAGCCACCCATAGCTTTTAATTGCTTGGTGTTGTTATTATCTATCAGTGCAACTGGGATCATTTTCATAAGAAAAGGCAGTGGGGGGAGAGAAGCAAGCCTGTGTCCCTGAGGTATGCACTGCAGACAAACCTTTGCTTTATCCATTATTTATGCCAGCTGAGGTTTTATAGGCTGAATAAATCCATAACTCAAGTTTATTCTGAACAGTCTGGTTCCCTAGAGAGGAAGTGATACCCACTTGCCTGTACACTTCTGTGCTCTCCTCAGAGAGTAACCAGAACCTAATGAGACATGTGTTACCCAATTGCCCACACATGAAAAAAGTATACACTACATGGAAGATTAGTAATGCAGGAACCTGTGAAAACCCACACACACACCCTTCACTCAAAGCAACATACTTTTGTTTTTCTTTCAGTGTAAGGGAATTTAGCTTAGCAATATTCTAGTCTACCTGGATAAAATTACAAGTATCCTCTTTATTTGTTAGAAAATGAGAATGCAAACAAAGGTCCTTGCTCATTGAAGAAAATTATGCCACCGCCACTAGTAACTCACTACCTCATTTGATTACAAGCTGTACCTCGGTAGCTGGAAAACTTAATTTTAATCAATGCTTGGATAATAAATTGTAATTATTTGGAAAAGCTGATTCCCCCCCCCCTTGTTTCCCTTACTGGCTCTACAATTGATAACGCATGTAATGCAGTACTTTAAATGTTAGCGAAATCTACTAAATGACACTGATCACATAATTTCTACTTTCATTTGTTTTTAAAGAATAAGCACTCTATCTCAACCCAAGTCACCTCACAGAATTGTTTTGTGGGGAAACTGGGGGAAAAAGGAATATTAGATATGTTCACTGACTTGAGTTATTCATTAAATTCAAACATAAGGTGCGAGGTGTTACCCCCTGTTGATAGGGCTCGCAACTTGGGCGTTCTCCTGGATTCATGGCTCAGTTTGGAAGATCATATAGGAGCCGTGACCAGGGGGGCTTTTGCCCAGGTTTGCCTGATGCACCAGTTGCGCCCCTATCTGGACCGAGATGCCCTACGCACAGTCACTCATGCGCTCGTGACCTCTCGGTTAGACTACTGCAATGCTCTCTATATGGGGCTGCCCTTGAGGACCACTCGGAGGCTTCAGCTGGTGCAGAATGCGGCCGCACGAGTTGTGATGGGAGTCTCCCGATACTCCCGTGTAACACCTCTTCTCCGCGAGCTGCATTGGCTTCCAGTTGCCCTCCGGGTGAGATTCAAGGTGTTGGTGATGACCTATAAAGCCCTAAATGGCATGGGCCCGGATTATCGTAGGAAGCACCAGCTGCCAGCATCAACTTCCCATCGTCCTGTGCGCTCCCATAGGGAGGGCCTCCTTAGGGTGCCGCCGGTCAGGGAATGCCAGCGGGTGATCCCCAGAGGGAGGGCATTCTCTGTGGGCGCGCCTGCCCTTTGGAATGATTTACCTGTGGAACTCCAGACTGCCCCCGACCTGCGCTTGTTTCCCCGGGACCTGAAAACCTGGTTTTTCAATCTTTCTGGCCTGGACTGAGGGGGTTTTTAGTTTCAAGTTTTTAACATTGTTTTATTGTTGGGCTATTAATTAATTTAATTCTTTTTAATTCTATTTTTTATCTTAATTTTATATTGTCTTTTAAATATTGCCCTGTAAACCGCCCTGAGTCCTTCGGGAATAGGGCGGTATAGAAAACTAACTAACTAACTAACTAACTAACTAACTAACTAAATAAATAAATAAATCATAAAATCATAAACGTAGGATGAATGGATAAATAAGTAAATAAACAGACAGATTCCTTGCTCTTTTACTGTATACGAAAACGTTTCCACACTCACAGAGCTAGTGAGCTATTTCTTCTTGGTCTTTCCTTTAACACTTTTTTGGTTTAAAAGTTTAAACAAAGCATTTAAATGTTTACAATAAGGTGCTGTTTTTCAACATGGTTCAATGCTTGAAAACCTTTAAATCTGGCAGTATCACGAAGGATGTTCCATGGCTCTTTAAAAAACAAAAATCTGTAGAAGCCTTCATTCCTAAATTATAATTTACCATAGAAGCCTTTCTTTTTTGTCCTTACCTCTTTATTGGAAGAAATTTATACAGCTTCTTAGATCACAGTTTAAGCCTCTATAGTTTGATGTATGGAACTGTTTCATTTAAGCATCACTCTCCCTCTTAAATACTGTATGCCCTCCTTCAGATGTAATATCAACATATGGATAATCCCAAATAAATAAGAAGAAGGAATCTACAAGCCTAACCCAACATTCATAGTTTTGGCTTTTTTTGAAATATTATTGAAATGGCTCACTTTTATTCTCTACTTCAAGTCAGCTAACAGTAAAGCATTTGATTACAGTACAACAACGAACAAAATAAATAAACAAATTAAGAATCAGGATTGTAGTAAAATAAATTATTACCTGCAAAATAAATATTAAACTTAATAAGACAAATAATTATGTATTAAATTTATATGCTGCCCATCTCACTCTTCTATATGAAGAGTCACTCTTCAAAGTGACTCTTCTATATCTTTTGGAATGAAAAAAAATTACATCTCAAAAAGAAGGCTGGAATAGCTCCTGGAAAGAACATTGTAGTGCCTGGACATAATACTGAGAAAGTCTTCTCTCTACCTGATTGGGCAAAACACAATTGATGAATTGCTTATCAAATATCCTAGGGTCTGATAAACTTCATTTTGGTGAAGACAACCTAAGTTATTTATAATTTAAAAGTGGTAAAGAAGCTTTTGAGGTACTTCTCTAAACAGGTAACATAAGTTGAAGTGAAGAAATCATATTCCTTATTTCCATAATTTATGCAATTAAGGAATCTGGCTAAAACTTGAGAATCTGTTATAATTTTTAATACCTTTCAAATGTTGTTCTACGTGTTATATAAATAAAACAATTGAGATGCATCTTTCTCTCTGATGTTTCAAGAAAGAGACTCATTTTTTACATGAGTACAAAATTAATGCTAGAAGAAACCCAATGATATCCATAGTATGGCTTCATGTTTATTTCTGCCAATTTAATGATTAACATTCCTAACAAGAAATTGAGACTGAATAATTTCTGAATTATTTAGGGAAAATGTATAAACTATGTAAAGAAAGCTAATGTTACATTTTTTAAGGACTACAGTCCATGTATACTGTAGTGTACTTCTGGTACAGTCCATGTACTCTGGTACATGGTACTCTGGTACTTTCTGTCAAATTGTTAATTTATCTCTCAGATAAAATAATCAATTCTAAAGCCATAAATCTTTCCATTTCAGTACTAGGCTGGTCTAACCCAAAGAGTTGCCAGATGGCTGCTTGGGTTAATGGGATTAATAACATTCTGATAAATTACATGGCATCAGAGTGAAAAATATGATAGATAAATACGATATCAAGCATGCTAGATAAAACTGGAGGTTGGGGGACAGGGCTCAGTAGTACAAAATTTATTGACCTTTACATTTCATCATTTTTATCTCGATTCAAGGAATCATGTTTAACTGCAATGATTAGATATAGACAGCAACCATTTGCGCAACTATTTTGAATTATTTTCATACTTTTCTATTTTCTTCTTGAGGATGTGAATAGAATATATGGAAGGATGAGAGGTTTGACTTGGTTGCTCAATTTTTATTCTTCCTAGTTAAGTCAGTCATGGATAAAGATGGGGATCAATGCTTCTTTGCGGGAAGAATGTGCTTTCCCCGGTCTAATATTATAAGACTTCTACTAAAAAAAAATCCATTAGTCCAGAAGATCTGTTTTCATAGAGCAATCTGAAACATATTTCTAAGAAAAGATAATCAAAAGGTAAGGATGCTAAATGTGAGGAAGCATGTTCTATTCCTGGTGTAATTTAATAGGATTAGGAAGCCATTATATAACATTTGCTGTTTGCATAGCAATTGTGTACAAGACAACATGGTAATTATATAATCTCTTCTACCTATTTGTCTAAATCTGGACACTCTTAATTTTTATAGAAAGGACAACTCCATATTTTATTGTAAAAAACCACACATTTAAAGGTTATAAACATTTCTGTTTCTTCAATAATCAACAAGAGCTAGTAATATTCTTTAAAAGTTATCTGAGAAATTATACTCACCTTGCAAATTTCATTTGTTAAAAAGCAAACAAGTACAATTTACATAATTCTTACGCTAGAGAATGGAAGAGAATGGAAGTACATTCTCTTCCATTCTCTAGCATAAGAATTATGTAAAATTATGTTTCTTAATTTTGCTTCAGATGTGAAGAATGGATCAAACAGAAAATCACTTCTTATATAGTTTTCTATTTAGAATCTTCTTGCAAAGACATACTTTATTTCATGCATTCATAAAATGGCTAGCTGACCAGGGTCTTCTGGCCCATACCCAGTTTCTGCATGCTGGTGAGCACTGGACTTCCCAAGGCACCCCCCACCCCAAGGCACTACTGCATGGTTGTTGAATGACTGCAACAAGACAAGCAAGGCAGCCAACATTGACTTGTTTGATGACCACAATGACTTACAACCAAATTTACAGGCTCAGTTGTGGTCATAAGTTGAGGACCACCTATATTTTACTACAACTGTTAAATGACTGAAATACAGAAGTTGAAGAAATGGAGAAATCTAGAATAAGAGAAACTCAACAGTACAAATCACAGATTAAAGGTATTTTGCAGAGAATCCATTGTTTATTGCCCAAATTTATTTTAAGCAACATTAACATGGATTTGACACTTTGCTATCATTGACATGCAACTTTGGAATAAAATCGACTATATAGCAGTAAACTGAAGATGGAGAAATGCAATCTAAATCAGATTGCTTCTAAGTACAAACCATGAACTATTTTTGTCAAATATATGGTTTCTATTTCCAAAATTGAAAAAGTAAACATGGAGATAAGCTGCACATGAAGAAGCAACTAGTGTCATAATCTAGTCTTCTGAGGTAGAAGAGGCAGTTTGTGATAACCATTCTATATTAACAAATGCGGGAAAAGATTTTGTATCTTAGGAACATTGGGAAAGGAATCCGGCAAGGCTGTATACTGTCACCCTGCCTATTTAACTTATATGCAGAGCACATCAATTACCTATTATAATAAATACTTATATGATTTATTTTAATACAATTTATAGGCCACTTGACTCCCAACTACAATTAAAAAGTAAATCAGAAAGACAAAAGTGAGTTCATGAGCAGCCATAAAGGGTCAGTCATAAAGGACTCAAATGTCTATACACTAATGCACAGAGTATGAACAGTAAGCAGGGTGAACTAGAAATTCAGGTAAATGAGGGCAGATTTGATATTGTTGCCATTACAGAAACATGGTGGGATGAAACCTACAAATGGCACACACAGCTAGAGGGATTTAAACTATTTAAAAGAAACAGACTAAACAAAAGAGGAGGTGGAGTTGCTCTATATATAAGAAATAACTTTATCTCTACAGAAATAGAGCACAACAATGATGAAAACTGTAAACTTGAATGTATTTGGGTCAATATAAAAGGGGGGAAAATGACATTGCCATAGGTGTATACTATAGGCCGCCCAACCAAACAGAGGAAATAGATGAACTTTTTGCTAGTCAGCTAACTAAGGTATGTAGGAAGCGCATCACAATAGTAATGGGGGACTTTAATTACCCTGATATCAACTGGGAGACAAACTCTGCACCAAGTGGAAGATCTAACAGATTCCTGACAAACCTAGCAGACAACTTTCTCTCCCAAAAAGTAGAGAAGGGAACTAGGGGATTAGCCATACTGGATTTAATTCTCACTAACAGAGATGAAATGATAGAAAGTGCCAAAGCCACAGGAACCTTGGGGGAAGTGATCATGCAATATTGGAATTCAACATTATGGAAGCACAAGCAATAGAATACAGCCAAATTAGAATCTTGGACTTTAAAAGAGCTAATTTCAATAAACTTAGAGAGACCATGGGAAGAATTCCATGGATGAGAATCCTAAAGGGGAAAACAACTCAAGAAGCTTGGGAAATTTTGAAAAGTGAGATAATAAAGGCCCAGTCTAGCACAATACCAACAAAGAAGAAAAATAAGAGCTTTCAAAAGAAACCAGCACGGCTGCATAAAGAACTCTCTGATAAACTGAAAGATAAAAAGGACAAGTATAAGAAGTGGAAAGAGGGGCACATAACTAAGGCAGAATATCAGCAAACAGCCCGTGCCTGCAAAGATGAAGTGAGGGAAGCTAAGGCTCAAAATGAACTAAGTCTTGCGACCAAAGTCAAAAATAACAAAAAAAGCTTCTTTCAACATATAAGAAACAAGAAAAAAGTTAAGGAAATGATTGGTCCATTAGTGGGGGAAAGTGGCAAGAAGGTGACAAGCAACAGGGAGAAAGCAAAACTATTTAACTCATTTTTTGCATCTGTCTTTACACAAAGGGAAAAAACAGTCCAACCTACCAAAACCAGTGCCATAAAAAACAGAATAGAAAC